>NW_010525652.1:0-48865 GCF_000687285.1 Phaethon lepturus | reverse complement strand
TATTTTATTTTATTTTATTTTATTTTATTGCCTTTAATTCTAAGTTCACATCTTATCTGAATTTAGAGTTTGTACTGTTTCAGGGAGAGAAAAGCACATAATTTTCAAGCATTCTTCTCAGAAGCAAGTAATAAGCTTTCATCACTTGAAAAATCCTTGAGAGAAACTGCATGCGCATGGGTCCTTTGCACAGTCAGACAAGAGAGATGAACCACCATGACCTACCTTCCAGTTAATGCTGTCTGGCAGTGGTAGCCTGGAGGGAACAAGAAGTCCTGCGTTACCTACAATGAACCTCTTGTACTTCCTTTGATCCATGCAACAGGGACATGGAACTGAACAAAGCAGTGAATGGGCAAGTAATGTTAAACTGTCCCAGTCATCACAACTTAGTTGGTCGTGGTGACTGAAGAGACAGAACAGCAGACCTAGATCTCAGCATCATGCAGGCAGGCACGTCCTGCTGCAACTCACTCCTTTGGCCCTTGTAAAACAATGTAAACAAAGCAGCAAGGTGGGACCATGAAAAGGGATGACATATTTTCCTCTTTAAAAAGTTCTCATATTGTCAATTTCAATTTTGTGACAAAAAAGGATATTTAATTTTTTTCCCAGAAAATGGCTTTTGGACAAAAGTCTCTAGTTTTCAACTGTTCAACAGGAATCCACATTTCCTATTATCTGCCCCTTTTGCTTCCCCCGATTCTGAGAGGTTCAGTGTGCAGCAGACCAGCCATAGTGCGCTGGGACCAGCGCACAGACCTGCCACCAGAGTGGTGACACTGTGTTCCTCTGTGGACCGGGAGAGGTGGGAGTTCTGCATTTTTCCTGGGACCATTCACGTAGCTGCTTGCTGATGCATGACATCCTATACAGAGATATGAAGGATCCCTGACATACTCCTGCTTCTCCTTATCCCTGCAGGTAATAGGTGCCACCTTCAAGGCGTCTCTTATTCCTCATCTTTGGAAATAGCTTGACTTTAACAGAAAATAAGGAGGGTGAACAGAGATTTTCCTCAGTACGGTTTGGTCTGTTGTGCCCTCGGCAGCCCTAGAGACATCCCAAAGCTCCTGCTGTCTGTCCCTTTCTGGTGGACTCTTGCAGTTTTTCTGGTTTTTTTCTACTTTTTTTTTTATGTGTCTTCCTTCATCTCCTGGCTAATGAAACCATGTTCACCACAGCAGGTAAGGTCACTCTCACAAGACTTTGCAAGGATCTTAAGCCAACATGCAGGATGCTGTTGTAGCTCAGTTTTGCCTCACAGTTTTCTAGGGCACTGCATCGCTGATAAGGTCACATAGCATAAGCCCAGTCTGTGGGTAGCCAAGCATGGAACCGTCGGTTTCAGGGACATAACCTGTTTATTTTCTATCTCTTGTTATTCTCCTCTTGTTCCTTCTCTGTCTGTTTTGACCCAAAAGGACACAGGAAAGAGCTTTAACTAAACTTCAAAACAAAATGTTAAATTCACTCTTAAATGTGCTTGTCTGTGCATTTCTTTTTCAGATCTTGGGTTGGGGGGAAATAAAAAAAAAAAAAGACAGAAGCATTTCATCTTGGATTGACCCAAAAACCCCGTTTTTCAGTTCAGTGAGCAAACTAGATCATCAATTATTCAGCATGTTTCACATCAGCATGAGGGAGCCGGTGCTGTGCTGGGTCTGGGGAGGGGTGTGGGAGGCCAGCAAGGTAACTGGGGTGAGAAGATGACACTGAGGGGTGTGAACCTGCTCTGCACTGAAGCCAGGTGGTCTCGCAGAGTTTTTGCAATGGGACTATTTTTTAACCACTCCTCTCCTAATCTGGGCCAGGTAGCAGGTGAGAGAGATGAGGCGGGTGTGAGGTTCACAGCACTTCGGTTTGTATCGTGACGTTGGTTTGCTGCTCAAGGAGAAATTAATCCTGCAGCTGGCCTCAATACTGGAATTGGTTGAAGTCTCCATCTGCTAAACTGACTAGTTGGCTATATACATGGAGGCATTGCATATGCTGGATTGGGTGTTGGATCTCTCACTTTTTGTTCAAGAGGAAGTAATTAAGGAGGGGCTCGTTAGCAGACACTTTAGGACAGAACGTGGTGAGTACTGAAGCTCTGAAGATGTGCTGCTCTCATCTATGCTGCTTTTTGGAGGCTGGCCAGGCTCCAGCAGGTCCTGTCCAAGCAGGAGCCTTCAGACAAGTGTGGGCAACCTCCAATCATCAAATCATGAGTTGCTGCTGGAACCCCTTCCTGTACCCTCTTCCCTTCGTGCCTCATGGCTGCTTACTGGCTCTGTGTCACTGGAGACTGCTTATAAAGAGCCCTGAGCCAAATACCCTACTGCTCTCCTAGCATGCCCTGGAGCTCCTGGAGCCGGGGAGCACTCAAGTTATCTCCCATTTCTGAGTGTGGAAGGAATCAACAGAGATCTCTCCTCAGAACTGATTTGAGCTTCCCATTTCATGTTGTGTAGGCACATCTTAGGCACATTCCCATTTCTACTGTAAGCACTTAATCCTGACAGGTCTAAAAACTTAAAACCAACCCTCTAGACCATGACGTCCTTCTGGGCCGTGATCTCTGATTCCTGACGCTGCTGACAAGGGTCCAGAGAGTTGCCCAGGAGGCCCTTTGCTCTGTGTGCTGCTGAAGTAGGTTAATCTGTGATTGCAGAGCACTGCCTCTCTTGAGAGAGTTGGGGAGGGGCTGTCTCTGTTGATAATTTCTAAGAATTTCTTGGTCCTCGGTGACCTTCAAGATGGGAAATGTCGTCATGAGTGGAAGATACTGCAGGTACCATTTCTGCATCCTGAGCCCCTGTGAGAACCCCGCACCAAAATACCTCACATCTGACTGGTACAGTGCAGGTAAGACCCAGAACTCATCGTGCACAAGACACTAATGTGAAAGGTCCCTGGACCCTGCTTCTGTCGGGGAGCAGGATCAGACAACAAATCCATGGTTGTTACGATCCCTACTTCCAAAAGATTTTGCTGTTCATTCTCTCTGACTCTACTTTAATGCCCAGCAAGGGCTGAAATTTCCCTTGGGAAACTGTAGAGCAAGAACAGACTTCATGTGTGCTCAATATTGACCCCAGAATTCATATAGAGCATCAGACAATCCAGGAGCAACGAGCAAGTTACGGCCTGTACGGTTAACACTCACAGATCCCAGATCATGGAAGGATGCGCCTTGCAGATATCCAGAGACAAAAAAGTGAGCAACTCCCTCTCTGCTGGAGGCTCAGTGTCCTTGGCTGGGAGACAGCACGTACGTTCAAACCCTGACGTTCCTTGTTTCTCAGGGTATTCAACTAACTTAAAGACTCTCTTTGTTTTGGTGATTTTGGGGATATTTTTAAGAAGTGAACTTATCTGTCTTTTTGTATTACATCAAATGAACACTTTCTTGAAAAAATGAAGTTGTGGGTCAAATTTTGTGTCGATTTTTAACTTGACAAAATTATCTGGGTCTGATTGTCTAAGGTGTCCAAGCCAGAATACTGTATTACAGGGAAAGCAGTTCGAAAGAGATTTTATTTTTTTTTTTTGTCTTGCAGAAGCTGAGTTTTCCTTTAAGGAAAGATTGGGGGGGGGGGGAGGGGGGCAGAAGGGAGAAGAAAATTGAAATCCAAATAATTTTCAGTAATATGTTTTTCTAATTTCTGAAAAATTTTTCTGGTTGAAAATTCAATTTTCCCTCCACATAAAGCTATTCTGGAAACGTATTGACCATCTGCCTCTGTGACACCTTTACATGTCACCATCCATCATTTACAGTTCCGCTCTGCAATCTGGAGATTTAATCAGAGCCTCTGAGCACAACATTATATCCCTCTCACT
The DNA here is from genome assembly GCF_000687285.1 of Phaethon lepturus. NCBI lineage: Eukaryota > Metazoa > Chordata > Aves > Phaethontiformes > Phaethontidae > Phaethon > Phaethon lepturus. The sequence goes on along the minus strand of NW_010525652.1, from coordinate 45,037 downwards.
CCAAACCAATGGTTGCTTTGGGGGTCCATACCCAAAATCAAGAATGATTCATGAGCTTTATCAGACGGTTTCGAGTATTCTAGGGGAACAAAGATGCAATTACTGGTAAAAATTTAGCTCTTCTAGACCGAAAAAAATGACAGTTCCAGTCATTTCTTGTGGGAGTTTTTACTATTAAGTATGCATCAGAAAGCCAAGGGGTGGTGGATATTCCACCGTACCTTGTTCGGTATGTGACACTTCATAAATCTCATGGCGAGAGTTCTGATAAAGGGAGCTGTTGCTTTTTTAGAATAGCCTGGCACAGGAATAAAGAAAGCTTATGTGTGCAGAAGAGTCAAAGCTGTTCCGACAAACACGCCATCAACACCCGTGGGCCCTCAGCTGATCTCGTTTAGTCCTGGCAGGGTGCCACGCTTCCCTCGTTCAGCACCGGACCCTCGCGAGGGCTGGGGGGAGCGCGGGGCCCCCGGGGAGTGCCACGCAGCACCCCCGAGACGAGGCAGCCCGGCTTCTGCAGAGAGGAGTGGGAGGAGGATGAAGCAGCAGGTACACGGGGAACTGCTTGGGTCTGCGGCACAGGTACGGCCGTGTGCAGGTGGTGGGTGAGTCTCATGGGCTTTGCCTTGGGGCCCCAGGCTCAGGGCAACCTGGCAGCAGGGGCAGTGGCCAGGCCACAGAAGGCCAGTGAGGCCACCCCCAAACTGGAAATGGGAAATGACAGCATGGCAGCTCTCAGCGTTGCTCTGCCTATCACCTGCCTGCCAATTTCTACTTTTCACGATGGAAGAACTACAACAAGACCTCTAAATTCAAACCCTGCCTTATTAGTACAGAAATCAGACTTCTTTTTTTCAAACTGGAGAATATGCAGCATGAACAGCTAAAAAAATCTCCAAATTGTCAAGAATCTCCATTTTGGCATCTCCAAACAGGCAACTTTTTTTTTTTCAACTCGATGGTTTAAGAAGTCAAGAGGTTTTTGTATTTCTTGTGTTTTCTCTCACGAGTTAAAAAAAAATCAAGTTTTTAAAAAAATCCTAGCTCTCTAGAAGGGACAGAAGACACATCAATACCGGGAGCTGACCTGGGAATCCAATTGAACCAATATTTCTCAGACATAGCAAGGTCATAGCAAGCTCTGTTATAAAATTGTGTTCACAGCATCTGTTCCATGTGGAGCAGGAGCCAAAACATCTCATGACACCTTGGACTTTTATGCATACTGCCAGTGCAAGATGTATTTAAGACAGCTTACTTGCTTTTCCCTGCTGGCTTTAGTAGATCCCTGGAGTCATCTAAGTCTTTGGGCCACTGGAACAGATGATGGAAACATCACCTTTGGAGACGAGCAGGGAGAGAGACTTTGTGGGGATGAAGACTCCCTCTGACCACAGTATTGGCAGTATTGGCAAGACAAAAAGAACAGAACTAGGCAAAGAACCTCTTCCCGTCCCATAACTTGCTGTGAATAGTTCTCCAACCAAATGAGAAGGAAAACCTGACTAGATGAATGTGAATCAGAGAAAGACTCTTTTTCTCATTATGGGTTCGGGTTTGTTTTGTTTTTTTTTTCCCCCAGTTTCACTAAAGCCCAGATACAGAATATTTGAAAATAGACAAGATGATTGATTTCTCATGAAAAGCAATGCACAACCTACCAGATTTTGCCAAGGTTTTAGAGAAATGTAAAATCACCCCGCTCTTTTCCTCCATCTTTCTTGTTCTCCTATTAGAGAACATGTGCTAAAATAACACCTGTCCCAGAGAGGGACCAACCTTTGCCTCCTCTTAGCGTAAGGGCAGACGAGAGGAGTGGACCAGGAAGACTCCCTAGTGCTGGAAAGAGGACAGTGACAATGCCAAGACTCACATCCGTATCTCCTGGGTCTGGGTGTTCTAACAAGGGTAGTGGCCGGCAACACAGCTCACAACATCTTACCCTCAGCAGGAGCACTCCACCACGGCCTCTGGTGGAGGAGGGACTGAAGGATACCAGCCTCTCACCAGGTGGTGGTGCATGGTCAGTTCCAAGATAGTGAATACAACTGTTGTTTTCAGATCTCCGAAGAGAAACGTCTCTTGTCTGGGGCAGTTTTCCTCTGCTATCACCACTAATCCTGTTAATAGAAATTGCATCAATAAACCCAGCGCCTTTTGATGTCTTCCTCCCTAATCTTCATGGTGGATTACTGCAGTAGGTCACCTTGTATCCTCCCTTATCCCTGTTAGAGCATCCTCCTTTGAAATCTGTAATTATCTCTCTGAGATAATTGCCAAAATCATTTGCAGTCCTGGAGAGATCTTCAAAACCTACTTGTTTATGAAAGCAAATAATTCAGGTTAATCAAATATTGTGAGATTTCCGTTCTGCCTGTCTAGGTATTTGTACATCTAAATCTGCACCTTGGCTGTTATACAACCGGCCTGAAACACAGCCTTCGCTGCAAGAGAAAGGCAGTTGTTACGGGAGGGCAGCCTGACCGCGTCGGTGCAAACCTCGGTTTCGGGAAAAGGCTCTTGCCGCGGCCGGATGGCGCTCAGGGAATGGAGGGATGTCGCTGGAAGAGGAATCGAGGTAGGCTGGGCGAAGAGGTGCTGCGCACTTCCAGAGCCCACGGAAACCCGTGACGCTGCAGGTAAGCAGGAGTAACGCCGTGTGAGCAGCGGCGGCTTTCAGCAGCGCTTGATGTCGAGAGGCTGAAGGAGTCTGCTGGCAAACGGGTCTGTCGCAAGCGCCGGGGCAAGAGCTGGCACTAGGAAAGAAACCGCAGGCACGTCCCGGCTGCCGCCCTGCCGGGGAATGGCTCTTAGCAGCAGAAAATCTCTGCCTCCACCCCAGAGCAGCGAAGTTTCAGGTGGCCGAGGGAAGACAGACGCCAAAAACGGATGCAAGCCCTGCTAGCTACCCGCCGCAGCTCAGGGGTGGAGGAGCACCCTGGGGAAGGGCAGGCTCCCGGTGATGCTGTCGGCGTTGACAGCAGTGCTGCACACACCGCGCGGTTTGCCCTGGCCCTGGCCCGTGTCTCGATTATCCTGGTTCCCGCACGCCCTCGCCGTGTGGTCCAAGCAGGCCATCCTGCCTGAGACTTCCCAGCTCGGCACAGCTTGTCTGCGGCTCTACCAGGGAGCCGCTGGCTCGCGCTCAGCATCGGCTGCCCGCTGGGTACGCGACCTAAGCTTCAGCATCAGGGCAAGCGAAGAAGCTGGGCTGGGAGCCCACCAACAAACCTTTCTGAACACAGAGAACCTGAATTCCATGACAAAATGGGCTGAACTTAGTAAACCTGATCGCTGTCCGCTTCCAGATTCTGGAACAGACTTGACATTTCTGGGGCTACAGGCACACAGAGGAAAGATCAGGACTCTCTTCACCACCAGATTGTCCGTCCAGTCACATCTTTGATCCATCCTGGATCATGCCCATTCACCTGTTTGTCTCCTGGGGAAAAAAATTCTGGTCTGACCTCTGTAAGCCAGGAGCAGGAGATGCGAATTGCTCTGCAAGTGTCTGAGTCTGCAGGGGAAAACAGATCTCTGACGTTCATGGAAATTAGCTACTTCCGAGAGTCCTCTCCCAATTTCTTCCTCTTTACAAACTTGGTGAATAATCCAAGCTTGCTGCCTGCAGTTAAAATATTTATTCTGCACAAACATTCAAACTATCTGCATTCTCTGGGTTGGCCAAAAGAGCGTCTTCTCTCTTCTTAGGTGCCTGGTTGTTCTGAACTGCATTGTGGCCATAGCACTAAAACAAATGCTTGTTTATTAATGTGGCACAGGCACATCTTTTCATCTGAGTCCCCCCCTGCCCCCATATTCTGTTATAACAAAATATTATCTATGTCTAGTTGTAGGGCTAGAACTAGAAATACTATTTTTTTAGGAAATGGCAATTATTTTCCAGCAGAGTTTAGCGGAGTTTTGCAAAGATCTATAAAGTTTTGCTTCAAATTACAGATAAAGCATTCCATATACACTTACTATATCTTGTTAATTTTTAAAACTTTAGTGATACTGTTCAGTGATCTCCAAATTCCTTTCCCATCATTTGCTAGAGGTGGGAAATGATGGTTTCTTGAAACAATGCCTATTTAAGACAAAAGATAATTTTGACAAATCTGAATCACACATTCAAAGGCAAACGATCATAAATTCTTTAAATGTCTCCATATCTTGAAAAAGATCCACGGGTATTTTTTTCATTCTAAATGACATTTTTTTCAAAATTTCACTTATAGTCATACTACAAGAGAAGCAATTATCTTCAAAGATTAAAAATAAAATGGAAATGTTGCAAGATCTGTCCTAAATTTCTGTTATCAGTTAGCGTGATTATTTTTAAATATCTCTTCTCTTTTCAAAATGGAAAAAGCCATCAAACTCTGAGCATTTCTTATCTATCTTCACTCTCAACTTCACTTTCCTGTCTCATCTTTTCTCAAAGTAGCCAAAACTACAAGAGAAAATCTTTCTATAGCTAGTGAGTACCAGCAAGAGCAGTGATTCCAGCCCGGCTGTCCCATCTACAGGAACCAACAATTTACATAAATACACAGCAGCATTGGAAGAGCTGCTCTAATTAAGATGCCATAACATAAACTCTGTTTTTATAAGGCCTATAAAATTCATCCTGGGAGTGGACTTGGCATCAGCATGGGACCAATCTGCTGCTGTTTGTTTATTTTTTATTGATTTGTCAAGAAAGTAATATACATCGTGTTCTAATTTTGCAGTACTGTTGCTGTATAATTGAAGAAGGCACTTCTGGTCTAAGTCCCTATTTGCAAGCAATTATATGTTGCTTTAAAAAATATGTCTTGTGAAATTGATTTTTCATGTCTCTTGTGAGTGATGAAATATAAGTTTCAATAAAAAAAAAAGTGTAATGGCCAGTTCTGAGACCACCTAGTTAAAATGTTTTCTCTGCTTTTAAGTAATACCAGTTTGGTATTGCCAGGTACAGGGACTCTGGCACTGCCTACTGAGGTCAAAAAGCTCAGTAGTTCAATAAAAAAAAATTAATGGTATTGAATCCAATGATTCTACCCAGTGAAATGCAGCATTATTTCCTGCTGCTTTTTAATACTCCATCTTCTAGACTCTATCTACTCCCTGAGTAACCCAGCTTTATTAACAAATAAAAGTTTTCAGTCCTGCTGGATGGAGATAGAAGATTAACACACAATATGCACAAATTCAGCAGATTTACAGAGCAAAAAAAAATATTTTAAAATTTCATGAGTTTTGGAGAACAACTTTTTGAAGTTTTAATGCTGGGATAAGTGATAACAGATAGATGCAATCATTTATTTTCTGCTCCTTGCATTTATCCTGCTCTGGTGTTCTACACTGCACCATCCCTGTAGACTGGACTACCTAACCCCGGGGAGTTTTAATCACCATCCCTCACAGCAGTCTAATACAAAGTCCAGAATCGAGCTTGCCATTACACATGTTAGGAGAGAAGGGACAGAAGCGAGGTGACTTTTCCTGTACCACTCAGGACATCTTGTTTGGCAACTGAAACGTAGCCGGCCCAGGATTATGTCTAGCCAATATAATCCCATTTACTATTGGGGCAAGTCATAATTACACTGTGACAACATGTAAACCATCCCAACCACAGAGGGACCCAGATCGTAATTAAAGCTTTTTGCAGTCCAAAGCGATGAGGATGAAACGTGAATCAGACAGTGAACACACACGGGTCAGAACTCATTTTCTTCTACAGACTTTGGGACTTTGCGTCTCTAAGCCCCTTGGGGACAGCATGTCTGTGGATGTACACTTTAGACTCCTCTTGGTCCATCAAAGTCCACACCAGAAATATAACTCTATATAATTCACACATATTACTCTCAGTCCACCTGGTGTCACTCATCTTGTGCTCGGCACGTAAGCTGCTCAATGGAAGACCTTTCTGCCTCACGCACAGCCCTGAGGAAGCCTCTTCCTACCACTCTGGTCTCACGGCCCTGCTGCACCTCCACAGGTACCGGCACCCAGTGCAATACGAGAAGCTGCCTTCATGACACTTGGTGTAACTATTCATCTTCAGACTGTTTAATCTGGCACACAAAGACAGAGCAGTAGACAATCCAGAATCTCGGAGTCTGACTAGTGTGTGTCATTCCTGGGAGGAAAGTTATTTATAAGGGCTTCTCAGCACAGTGCCACTGTATTTTCTTGATACAAAACTCTGCTCCATCGTGACTTAGCCCTGTGACTTGCTTCTTTCTCCATGAAGGTTTGGCTTTATTTCATTGCTGAACACGTTGCCTCTGGGACACCAAGTATTTGTTCTCAGATCTAGAAACGTCTTCTGAGGCATCATGTCTTGAATATGATATATAAATAATTTTAATAAAGCCATTGCTGATTCCATCAACCTGACACTTCTTTACTCACAGTCCAGGAACGGGTTTGCTTCCAGGTAAAGAAGCCAAATGTATCACAGACAACTGGGTTTTCATATTACACAGTCCGGGTCCATTTCTGGTGTGTATTTCTACAGCCTTTGACAAGGTCCTGACCTTTGTGTCATTGACAGAAACAGTCAAGGAGATGAAAAGAAAGGGTTATTTTCTGAAATGAGGATTAAAACTAAGTCTGTAAGGAACGTCAAGTGACCTGTTCTGCTGAAATATGAAACACCTTTGCTCCAAAGGCTCATCAGGTTTCTGAACGTACTTGATGAAATAGAGCACTGGCTGTGGCCAGAGTTAATCCTGATGTGAACTCTGCCACTCAGACCCTCCTCGAATAAACCTGATTGCTCTCCTTTCTTGGATGCAGAGTTGCAGGAGGCCACTCGGGCACAGACCTCCATCAGCAAGGGCTCATCTGGGACTGTTCACATCTTTGTGAGGAGCTCAGGTCGCTTCTTTGATTTTCTTTCTCCCTGTCCTGTTTGCTTCCTTGGCAGGGGCGTACGCCCTGATATTTTCAGTAAAAAAAGATCCAGAGTAAGAGTTCACTGTGCAGACACTGCGTGTTTCCTTACACCCCGCACAGACACTGTCCCCGCTGATCGCTTCTCCGTAGCTCACCCATGCAGGGCGTTTTTGTGCCGTTTTTTGAAACTGGTGGTTCTGAATCTCAACCAATGGCCACCTTTAGTGGCCAAGAGGCACACACCTCTTCCCTCAGGGGGAGGATTCTGCCATGCACTGCCTTTTAGCTCATTTTCTGCGTTTTTAGCAATATCTCTGCAGTTCTGCCTGACACTAGAACCTCCCTTACTTCAGTTCAGCGTGAGCCAAAGGATTGTTTTCAGTCTCAATCAACAGTTTTTCCCTTCCCCGTCTCTGCAATGCCCTTTACCTTGCGGTTTTTCTGCCCTGTCCCAGTGCTCCCAGTGCCACAGATGCCTCCTGCTGCCAGAGGAGAGCAAACTGGAGTTCGTCCTGTCTCATATGTCAGCGATAACTGTCAGGGGAGTCCTTGCCCCCATTGCAAGGAAGGCCATATGTTCGCCTCCCAAGCCAGAACCGCAGTAAGATGCTGCTGATAGAAGTAATGTTTGACTTAATGTATTTAATTCCTTTAGTCGTGTGAACGGGTACCCCAGGTGATCCTTTGTGCTCAGGCTGCCTGTGCTCACGCTCTTAAAGAACTTGCGGACCGAAGAGGACGGAGGCAGAGTGGGGGGGACTGCAGATCAGCACTCGGAGGGAGCAACCTTAGCTCGTGTTGAACAGAGGGTGGCCCTGCAGGGGTAAGACTCAGCATTTGAGTAACCGAAGTGAAGAGGCTCTTCAATGCAGTCATGAGCAGGGTGACCCCCCCTCCACGCTTAGCAATCCTTGGCGCACATCATCACAACCTGGTTCGAACGGTGTGGATTGAAGGGATTGTGGATATATAATTTAAAGGCATAGCACCAGCAAACTGCCCTGCCACTGCTGCTGAACAAGTTTTTTGATTTGTAACTACCGTTAGAGGCAAATACTAGCTCAATATTCGTCACTGAAGCTGAATGAACCAGCTCCAGGGAAGCAAACTAGTAAAAGTCACGGCAGGAGTGCATGATAGAGCATTTTTGAAAGGGAAACAGACCCTACAGATAGAAGGGAAGATTTCCCTGGTAGGATTTGGGTTTAACTTCTGCTTTAAACAAGTTTTTTATTTATGCTAAATCGAGTTAGCAGGATGGCATGCATAATGCTATAGAGCATGCAAAATCAGGGAGGCTTGCAGCGACTGCATATAAGGAAGTGTGTTTTGTTCCTCGTCTCTAACGAAGCGTTAGTCTTGGCACAGCGGTGAGCAGTAAACGAATTAGCAATGCTACAATCGTTTGTGAGCACGCCTATCAAACCCAGCAAATTGCCCGGCGTTTGGAGAATCAGATGGATGGGGCTATTCCACCTTGTGCTGCAAAGGTTTGGGGACCTCGGGAATGTGACGGTGCGAGCGCTGCCGCAGAGCCGTCCCCGTCGTGCAGTACAACCCAGGCCCCCGCTTAGCTGAGGAGGGAACATCCACAGCTTCCAGACCGCTAAACGAGCCTGCCCCAGCCTCCCAATTTAAAGGCAGGTGTTTCTGCCCCTCCAAGAAACCTGGGATGTAAACGCGCATCCACTGATAGCTTTTTCTGAGTTGGAAGATGTTTTCCCTGATGAGCAGGAGCAGGATTATACCCTACAATGTGCGGTACCTGTAGGAACAGCTTAAACATCCCAAGGGCATAAAAGGAGCTCCCTTACCCAGAGGAGTGAGGGGCTGAGGTGACGGGATCTTTGGGAGTTTGCTGTGGGTGAGGCAAACGTGTACAGCAGAGCTCAGTGTTCGCGCCAGGAGGCTCTGGGGATTTTAAGAACTGCGGAAGGGATAGAGAGGGTTTTAAGACAGAGCTGAGGTGAGTGTGGAAAAAAGAAAACGAGGCAAGTTCAAACTGACTACATCCATCCTCACAGTGAATTTATTCAGTTTATTCTGTCTGGGATAAAAAAAGGTGGTGTTTTTGTACTTTACTTTCAGAACAACAGGAACATTTTCGCTTGACATCTTCAGAATTAAGTGTTTTGATTTTTAATATTCGTTTAATTTGATTGTTTTAGTGTAAAGAAAATGGAAAAAATAAATTCTGCAGCTAAGGCAAATCATTTTGTTTGTCAACAATTTTATGTTACTTTCCAGTTTGACCAGTGAACTTAAATGACACAACTGTATTTCCTGCCTCTGTAGACTGGTGGAACCTTGACCAACTACAGGCATTGTATTGTGCCTTAAAGTTACTACTGGTCATCCTGGCCTTTGCAGGGCTCTTCTGTGGCTGTCCTATAGCTCAGAGAGTGTTTGAGTGTTTCTTTCCTTTATATACTTGTATGAGAGACAATGGAAAAGGCTAGGCTCAGGCTCAATTCGTAACTTATTTTCTAACACCATCTGAGTGTGAAAAAGATCTTTCTAAGTCTTTTGGGGAGTACCTTAAGACCGTTGATGCTCCATTCTTCTTGATTTTAGCCCAAACTGACTTTCTCACAGACATGCATGAAGACTTTCAGCACTTTATAACTCAATTTTTCCTAACCAGGAAATCTAGAAATCAACTTTTTAGTTCTTTTTAACTGAAAAACAAGATCAGAGATAAAACCTATAATCATTGCCTTCTAAGAACTGAGACTAGAAGCACACCAGATGTAGTGAACGTCTGAATCACATCCCAAGAAAGCAGAGAAAGCAGAGGGCAGATAGCAGGACAGGGTCTGGAGTATTTTCAGGGCTTTCCTTCACTGCAGTCTGCAGCTGCATTTTCTTCTCTCTGTGGGGTGTGTGCTGGGTGGCGGGGGGGGGGGGGAAGGAGCTCTGCTCCCACCAAAGCTACCGGGAGTTGAGCACGGTCCTTAAAGTCCAGCATGAAAAAGCTGTAAGAGACATTCACAGAAGGGATATGCAGTTTGTTAGGCGATTGTGTAGCATTTATAGTTACTCCATAAATCCAATACAAGTACGTTTGCCTTGTGGAGAAGGACACAGTTGTCTTTTTTGCACAAATGATTCAACTTACCAAGCATTTGCTTGAATTCTGCTGGGCTGGAGTTATTTCCCTCCTAAGATGGGACCTCCATGAGTCATGAAAGTGGATATACACCCACATGTCCAGAAGACGTAACAAGAAAGGTTCAGGGTGGCATTGCAGGAGCATTGTCGTCTTTGCAATGACGAGAGCTTCATACACCAAGTTGTTTGTTCTCTTTCTCAAATGAATTGACTGGCTAAAAATGTTGTCCAGGAAATAACAGAAAGTACTGAAAGAGCAACACCAATCCTGAATTCTTACTGCAGCCTCCTTCGCCAGTGGCATTGAACCCAGCACTGCTCTGCCCTTGGCTTTGTACAGTCTCCACAGGTCAGCTAAAAGCTTTCCTGTGGTTCTAGGCAGCTGAATGCATCTGAAGGCAACAAAATCCCTCAAGGTCGCCCTTCTCCATAGAAACATGTCTTGTTTTTCATGTCTAAAAAAATGAGTGAGTGATGGGATGTGCCCTCCTAAGGGACGAGTGGGGCAGAAATCCGTGGAATTGAGTGGCAGCTGCTGGACATGCAGCAGTTCAGAGCAAGACCATCTTGTGCCTCCACTGCCATACCATGACAAATGCCTTTGGTTTCTTTCTGCAATTTAGAAGGAAGGTGTTCTCTGCAGGACACAGCTGCTGTGTTTACCTGTACCTGTGGGGTTTTATGGGTTCAGTTTCCCAGGTAGCAAAAATAAATTGCACGTCTGGCTTTCTCGGACACAAATCAGGAAGAGGTATCGCAGTACTGCAGCAGGCAGAGGGACTACAACTGCTCGGGACGCAAGACATAACCCTAACAGCTGACGGCAGAACCTCCAGGTCTTTAACAAGTGAACGGTACCGCTGCTATCCATGCTGCACCGAGGCACCGGGTGCTGGCTGCAGCACATCCTCTTTCCTCACACAGGCGCAGTCTATGAGACTACATAAAACAAGGCATCCCAAAGCCTCTGTCCTATTTTTAGGACTGAGAGGATGGGATATGCAGGGTAGAAATGACACAGGTCCAGACAGATTCAGAACAGGGTTGGGAACGGGGCTATCCAGGCCTGCTGGCACAAGGACTGGAGATGGAGTATCAGCAGCAGAGGAGCTGTGAAGCCCACAGTTGGCCCAAACAGAGAGATCTGTATCTCTGAGCGCATGCTGCAAAAACAAGAACGTGTCTTCACATTCACTCTGACCTGCTCGGTGGTAACGCGGACCTTGCAATGGGAGAGAAATCAGCAGAGCAGGGGTGGGCCACATCCTACCATAGTTACACTATGAATGAAATTAGACCTGGGACAAAGCTCATCATTAACAAAATGGCAGTAGTTTTCTCTTTCTGCAGTCTCAGCTCAGGCACTAAAATCTGGTTTTCCAGAGGACAGATGCTATCTAAGAACTCTAATAAGAGACCAAGGTGCTTTCACAACCCTCACCCAACCCCCTTTTCCAAAATTACGGCCCCTATAATAAATCCTTCATATTCCACAATGCCCTTTCCCAGGAATGAACTTTTACTTAAACTTTGTTAAGAAGAGCTGGAAAGCTATGAAACACCTGTGGATATTCCTTTCACTGTGTTGAACACATGAACATGAAGATCCACATCACACTGAATTGAAGGGATGGCTTCCCAAGTTCAATGGGCTCTGGACCAGCCTCTTACTGAACAAATGAAGCAAATACTTCTCCAAAACACACTCTAAAAAATTATTGCTTTCCTAATCTTAAATTGTGAAGCTCAGGCCACTATTTACGGCTGGGATTGTTCCTATATATAATCATACTTTATTGTTTTCTAATGAAATGCATGATCTAGTTAAATGAACACGAATGGAAGCAACAGTGCTGTAGACAAGAAAGCAGGAGGGATATATAATTAATGTGATCATTGGAAAAAAGCTGTGTGATATCATTCCATCAATTATCAGCCTCTAATAATTCTGTCACCAAGTAAATGAAAGCATTTTATCAATTAGTGCCAATCGTTTCCCCATAGAGAGCACTGAATGCTGCTGAAAATCGAATCATAACTGCAGCAATATAGAAAGAAAAGGAGAGGAACACAAGACGAGTCTGAAGACAGCTGCCCTCTGTATTGCAATGATAGCCACTTAACTAGGCTCCGTTGAAGGCAGTGAAAAGATTTGCAGCAATAAAGAGTTTTTGGGGGAGTGATTTGGGTTCAGGAGACCAAACTTCATTTCCTCACTGGAAGAGGTGCCTAGGCTGGTCATATCACGGTCTGGCCTGTGCCATCCAGCTCCATTAGGCTTCACGCCCTGGTTGGAGGGGCACCTATATTGTGGGAAATGGCACTAGACCGCTTCAGTGGGACAGACATATCCTCTGTCTTTGTGAGGCCAGTGAACTCTTTAAAACCAATCACATAAAGAGCATTTCCAGTGTGTGAAAACCTGCAGTTTATAGTGACAGTGAGAGAAGGATTCTTCTCTCTAAACGACGAGTGCACAGATATCTGACCTATCCACCTAGGCTTCTCCTGAGTAGGTGGTAACAAACACGTCCCTGAAGGGACTTATCTGCCCTATAAGTGATGTTCTTTGCTTCCTCTGTTGTCCACAATTGCCTGGTGCAATATCTGAATTGCAATGTCTGATTTTGAACAGATGCCCATCATGGCAAAATTCACACTCACAGTGAGAAGTCTTTGGGACCTTTTGCTCCAACTACTCCAGCCTTGCAGAAAGGTCACAAAGAGCAGGGTCAGCTTGGCCACAGAGGGCTCTGCACCTCATTGGAGAAGAGGACTGTGCAGGGGCAGAGAGAGGTACTGACTGCAAGTAAGATTTGGGAAACCATAATTGCATGTTTGATGGCTTCATGTCCCACAGCAGGCATGGAGGGTCTACAGCTGCTATTCTCCGATATAGCCTGATGTCATGGTTAGGGAAGGACTGGAGCAATGTTTTAACCTGCTGGTGTGACTGCTGCCCTGCAGAGGCTTTAAGCCCTTCATGGAGATGTTTGCGAGCACTCAGCAAGAAGCTGTCTGTTCAGAGGGATTTTCTTTTCTCCTCTCAGGATGGGAGGCTGGTATTTGACTTCATTATCTCCTAACTTAAAGTTCAGGCCATCTGGTATCCCAGTGTGCAAACAGTCTTATAAATTAAAAGGAAAAATACGGTCATGATTCCCTTATGGCTACAGACATCCAAGCTATTAAATAACTGGTTATGTGCAGAATGTACTTGGAAAGAAATAAAGTTGGTTCCCAACATCCCACCACCAGCAGGTAAAGCAGCATTTTATGAATGAAGGTGACTTGAAATATAGCTGACCTTCTTCCTTTCTGGTATGTTTTCCTTCCCTGACTTATTGCATGGACTACTGATCCTGCTCGAGCTGGATACAGTGCTGGTGACTCAAATAGTCATAATTTTGTAGAACTGTCCATAGGATTTTATGCCAGCCTTTTGACATTGTTTCCAACAGGTTCACTCTTCACCTTAGTCCGGGAGCTAATTTTGCGCTCTTCTGAACCCATACAACTTTTTCCGCTTCATTTTCTCTAACTAATGTGGAAAACTTTCTTCATAAAATCTTTTAAATTACCACCCTCTTCACTCCTTTCTTCGAAATCCTATCTAGTGTATTCGGTGCCATGCTGCATTTTTCACGAGACTCCTATTTTATTTAAGAGCATTGGCAATTTCAAAAGATATATAAAGATGAAAGGTCTTTGCATGTTTTAATGCACCTCAAAATGAGCTTTAGAACAATTTGATTAGAAAGCTCTCAAAACCTCAACCACTCCCTCAGGACCAAGCCATAATGACGGTAATAATTAGCAAGATCAAATTTTAAAATTACTTACTCCATAAATATGTGTTTTACTCCTGGTATTTGGAGCTAAAGCCAAATAGGTAAAGGTCTGGAGAAGTGAAACAAGGCTAAGAACATCCAAAGAAATTAAAGTACAGATGCCTTGCTTCCACAGGAAGAAAATAAAATAAGGTATTAAGAAAGAAAGAAATAGCTTTGTGCTTACTAGTAAAATCACAGCTGAGACTGGGGCGAGTGGAGGATCCCACCTTGACGATGGGCTGAGGCTACGAACATAGGTTGCGACTTGGCACCCCCATGGCTTGGGAGAAGCAGGGGGTTTCCTGGGCTTTCCTTCTCTCTTCTGACTCCTCAGGCAGATCAGACACAGCACTTCCAGCAGTGCAGTCGCACGGGTTTGTGCCTTCCCGTCAGTAGCTCCTGTCAACTCGGTAGAGGACATCCTTTGTCACCCTCTGGGGCGGGCTGGGAATAGTGACAGCCCACATGGAGAGTAACCCAAGCAGAATACTTCACAATTAGAGGCTAGGCTGCACAGGACAGAGATCCCTTCCTCAGAGCCTAGGGGCTCTCAAACCCTTAGTTCTACTGTTGCTGTTCTGTGCTTAACATGCAGATCCAGAAAATTCCCCCAAACCTTTGTTCTGCATCAATCTGAGTTTGTCACCAGGCTGGGGTGATCAAGAGCTGTGATACTGCCGTGGCACTGTCATAAACAGGTAACCTTAAGACTGGAGCAGCTCTACAGGACAAACTCCAGTGTGACCGGCTGGACCAGTCAAGAAACCTCCAGCACATTCTTCAGACTTCAGCGTGCCTGGAGGTGCTCTCTGCTCTGCCTCATGGATGGGGCCTCAGGGCTCTGTGCTGAGCCTGGCTACGTTCACCTGTTTCACCTGCCCGTACCATCCCTCCACACTCCCAGCACCCAGACAACATGGACATCCATGGCCTATCCTGCTTAGGAGGACCCTGACACTGCCTGGCTCAAGGACTTTGGAGACTTGTAGGCAGCTAGGGTTCAGGCTGAGCCCATGCTTTCTCTATCAGTGAGCCCTCCAATGGCAGGAGAACGTGCATGCTTCTGGGCAGCAGAAGGAAAGCAGCTTGAGAAGAGGTCCTGACAGCTCTGCTTGCATCGCTGGAGCAGTTGTAGATCTGCAGAGAGGCAGTGCAGCACAAGGAGCAGGCTGCGTGTGGGAATTCCACTTGTTCTCCATGAGATTAGCTGTTCCTCTAAGTATTAAAATGTCTCTTTCTACTAAGTTATTGAATGCGTCACCAATGACAGCAGGTACCAGGGTTCTACTAAAGAGCTGCCTTGGGGGAACTGCAGTTTTTACCTTTGCTTCCCATTGAAGCCTCTGGTGCTTTAGAAGTTCAGATCTGCAGCCGTCATACTAAGACGCGGGGTGTCCGGCACTGCCTGAGCAGCACAAAGTTGGGGAAGAGCTCCAGCCCCTGTGCCTGAGACTGCACCTCCACCGCTGGTCTGCAGTATCGTCCATACCCTCAGAAAGCGTTCTGCATGGATTGCTATCTGTGCCGCTACCCCGGCCGCATACTAACCACCGTCCTGATAAACAGCAGCCAAACCTGACACTTCTGCTGCTCGCTTGGGAGATAAAGCCCACAAGAGTGTATGTTTGTTTCATACTTTCTTGATGCTCTGATAGAGATTAATCAATCATGGTAACTCTTCAATTTGCTCTGTAATTTAACCGCTTGCAGAGTTCTGTGCTACTGCTGTCTATTTTCTGCCTGGTTAAATGATCTTCTGCAGTCCAGGTCACCTGTAGCTTAGTTTTGTGGCATCAGTTATTAATATTTTTGACCATCTTTTCAATAGTTTGCTGCCTTGCGGTCCAGATGATGGAGCCAGATGATAGCCTGTTAACGGCTTGCATGCTTCCATACTGGAATGACCAGCCTGTGTTTCCAGCTCTTCAGCAATTCATGTGTAGCTCCAGGCTGGGGTTATGTCCTGTGGTCAGCAACAAGGTCGTTCTGACGGAGCAGTTTCTGGGTGCTGTGATTGCCCGGTCGCAGGAAGGAGGGAGCCAGCAGGCTGTATAGAAATCAGGCTCACTTGTCAGCCTTGCTCCACAAGTGCGGGTCTGTCCTGCAACGGAAGCCCTGGTCATACTCAGCTGTGAGTTATTCCCAGGCCTTCTTCTCCATGGAGCTCCGAGGTACACGTGTGGTAATTCCCACTCTACATATCTGTTACATAGCCCCTAGAGCCAGGTGAACTGATCACTCTGCATCCTGGAGGGGTCCTGAACACAGCTTTCAAGGGAGGGGATCGTCCTTGGGGGCAACTACAAAATTGTATCCCCTTGTCTTATTCTACTTTTCCAATTTTCTCTGTCTTACCGCTGTCCTTCTTGGTACCTCCTACCCTTGCGGTGCCAGTGGGAGACCTCTCTGCTCGCAGATTATCCTGCCCTCTGTGCCCTGTTATTAAGCATGCTGGACGGAAGTCTGCCCATTAATAATTTCCTTCTGTTGCACACAAAGTCAGGATGAACACTCTTTAGAAAGACAGAAATTGTTCTCTTCCCTATTGGGGGGGACAACGGAACTTTGGGGCTTGTAAAGCCACCTAGAGAAAATGGTAGGGCAGCAGGACAGACGGCAGCCAGGCCAACCAGGGAGATTCTGGGAAAGACGGAGGGGGCCAGCCTGCACAGCTGAGCCTCGGAGACGAGTAAAAAAGATTATTTCCTAGGAATTATAGTGTAGTTTGTGCAGTCCTGGTACTGAATGAAAGTATAGGTCTGGCTATCACTGTTCCTAGCACATCACAGATGACCTTCTTGAAGCCTTCCAGTTGGGGCTATGACATTTGCCTCACAGATGAAGAAAGAACGACTCTTGCTTCCTGGAGCCTAAGGGAATTTCTTCTCAGTAGCAGTGACTTGTGCTTTCAGCACCAAATTCTCAGTTGCTTTCGCTATTGAATACACTGACACCTGCACACACATAGCACAGATTTGTGAGAAAAATGTAAAAGAGAATAGTTCAGCTAGAGTCCTCCCTTGCTGGGATTGCTTCATGTAGAAAAAAAAAGAGACACTGTTTCAAAAATAGGATGATCAGGTTTTGACATAAAGAGGCACCCAGCTCCCTCTCTGGTTGTGCATAAGATGATCTTTTTTTTTTTTCACTACCCCTCCTCCTCAGAAAAATCTCACCCCAGGCTATTTTGAAGCTCTGATGTGTTGCTTTTCATTCATATTTTTCAATGTACTACTGAAACATGCACTTCTGAAATTTCATATCTGAAATGCATGAACTGCTTTCCACTGAAAGGAAAGCCTGAATTTCTAAGGATCATTTCCATTTGTCCTTTTTTTTGAGGTGAAGTAGTAAGGACAATGCCCAAGGCATTCACAAAACAGGGTTAATATCACAGAATTAAGCAATGTGATGAGCTCTCTGAACTGGCTTGCAACAGTTATGACTTCCTCTTAGAGGAGCTGGCGTGAATTTGTTAATCTTCTATGGACAGGGGAAGAAAATACGAATGTGTACATCTTCATTCCTTGGGGTTCCATAGGAAATGAGATAGGGAAGGGACTGCAAACCCTGCAAAGGGGCAGGCTCTGGGTGGTATTGCTTTGAAGACAGCCATGAGATCAAAAGAGTGTGCTTCAAGAGAGCATCAAGGACTTGAGCAGACAGTCACATCAGAGTCACTGTGCAAGCTCTGTGCCAGCTCGTTTACGTGGACGCTGATCCTTGATGTCCAAGAGGTGCCCTCTGACTTGGAGCTCTGCAGAACAGCAGAAGATCAGATTGGCATCAGGGCTTCCAAGGACTAAGATCTCAAATGGGGATTTGAAGACAAGAAGAAAGATGAAAAAGCCTCCTGCTCTTGAACCCCAAACCGCCACTAACAGCACTGAAGACCTGAGTGGGAGACAGAAATAAAGCTGAGGAGGGAAACCTGGGAAAGCTTTGATGGGGAAGTAAAAGTGAGAGGAAAGAGCTGCCATGCAGAAAAACTGTGAAATGCCAGGGTCAAAGATTCCAGCGACCAAAGTCTTATCTCTGCCACTGGAGAGCTTGGACAGGTTTCACCACCTCTCCGTGATGGTGAGCTGTGTGTTTGGACTGCCTGTTCTGCAAGCCAAGGCGCGTCTTTCTGCGGTGCATGGCCAGTGCCCAGCGCAGTCCCAGGTGGGGCCCCTCCGTGCTGTAACGCAGTAATTCCCCTACACACGTCTCCTCTGGGCGCAGCCAGCTGAACACAACGCCTTTGTTAGCAGGGGCTGAAATTTCAGCTTGCTGCTCTCCAGGTCTCAGAAACGTCTGGGGACGTTTCTACACAGCATGTAAAAAAGCCAGGTGTGTCCTGGTCCTTGGCACCAACCCATTTCCTTAAACAGCATCATTCTCCACCTAATGCATTAAAAATACTTTTTTTAGTGATTTAAAAGGAATGGTCTAAAACGCAGGATTATTTATGTTACAGTAATCATGGTCTAGAATGAGCAGTGTTGCAAAGAGATTGCATAGATTATAAGCATGTAATCATCTTTAACCTTTCCTGCCTGTTAAATTGGTTCATTTCCTTTCATTCATGTATGTGAATTACTTTTATGTAAATATATACTTTTCTTGGTTTCTTCTCATGCTTATTTTTTTGTCTAAAAACAAAAGCAGCAATTGAAGAATGATAAAGACATTACTAAGTAGATCATACGATGGTTTCCCTTTAGAAAGGAAAGTGTTATCACTTTGTGGTTCAAGGGACTTCAGCTACAATATCTCAGGGATTGAATTAAATGTTTTGTAAGCTACTCATATTAAATTTCCCAAATCTCCTATTAAATCCCCAGTATTTCAGCTTCAGGAAAGGGCGGAGTGGGAATATTGCACAAGATGAGAAACCAAGTTCAGCCCAGGGCTGGGCTGTCATACGTGTGTTTGGACCAGGCAGAGCCTCTGGAGGGACAAAGCAGTTGACTGAAGGCAGGGAGCTTCAATAAGAAAGCAAGAATTTGGGGACCCTCCTGCTTTCCAGTAGCAGCCCCCAGAGGATGGAGGAATCTAAAAACTGCTTTGGCTCAGGAAGGGAAAACTCAGAGAAGGAAAGCATCGGGAAAAGCAGTCCCTCAGTTCAGGCAATGGGAGAGGTCAGGCTGCTGACAATACCTGTCGGCATGGCCAGGAAGAAGCACTGGCGTGTCCATCACCTGGCAATAGTGCCGTTAGAAGGGAGCGGAGGGGACAAGGAGCTGGGACGCTGCCTCTCCTCCCTTGGGACTTCAGGATGCTCTTTGGTTGATGCCAGCACTTCAAGTCTGATGGTGCTGTTTGGTACAAACCTCAAAATACATTTCTTCATCTTTGTCCCTCTGAGAGGACCTCCAGGACCTGTGGTCTGGCATCAGCTTTGTCTGACCTCCAATGACCGCTGCAGCCGGCAGCCAGTGCCTGCAGCGGGGGTGCTGGTTGCATGATAAACTGGGTGCTCTGGTCATCTCCACTGCAGGCTAGAGACAGGGTAGAGACCTTCCTCCCAGAGACAACTCAGCTCCCTTTTACCGTCACTGGTGACCTTCAGATGACCAAGGTTTTCCCAGAAAAGCTACTGCTTTCCCTTGCTTTGAAGAGGAACCGTTTCCTAACATGAATACAAAAGTCATCTTTTAGCTTTGAGGACTGGTGAGTCCTCAGGTTGAGTCAGTCCAGGTGAGCAAATGCAGACACCTTCCTTGCCTTTCCCTCTGGCTGTCATCAGAGTTTTGGGCAGCTGCTACCCCTGTGGGTGAGCCCAGGGATTTCTTGCAGGGCTATGCTGCATAGGGCAGTGCTCAGTGGACATGCCATTCAGGGCTCTGTGCACGCGTGTCACCGGTGCCATATGTACACGGAGAGCTGCATCTGCTGCTTTGTAGCCATGTGGCCTTCCTTTTTTCCCCACCTATGTCTTGGGCAAAGTGAATACCCTGGAAAACCCTAACAGCATGATCAGAGATGCCCAGCTCTCTTCATTTCTTTCTTTTCTGGAGTTGGAGGCAGGAAGATTCTCACTGAAAAATGACTGTATGTTAGTGCAGTGGGTACCAGGACACATACGCAGTGCTTCCTTCTCCCTGTGGCAGAAACTTTTTCCTTTGGCTGAGCTTCTGGAAATTTTCAAATGTTTCTCTTGGGAACACAGACCCTGCTCCCTAGAGCTAGTGGAACCTCTTGGGACACTGCTCTGCCAAGCAATCTTCTAAGGTGCCCTTATGCTAGACATAGACAAAGGTGGAAATTGTGAAGAGGAGAGAAAAGAGGTTTTCCTCAAACTGGCCAGAAATGTGGTGGTTGCAGAGACAGCAGCTGAGCACTGCTAATTGTTCAACTGACTTCTTCAAGCAGGGTTTCCTACTGGCATAATGGAAAGGCTCCTGAGGACAAGACAGAGAAACAAACAAAGGCTTTAGGCTGTTCCTCAAACCTCCTCCCTACTGAACACTCATTTATCACTGGCATTAGTGTCCAGGCTGCTTGTCAGCCCAGGATGAACCTGATAAATCCTGCGCTGGCCACACTCAGGATACAGGGAGAACAAGGAATGGTGTTGACTCTGAAATTTCAGAAGTATCTCCGGAAGTATCCTGTGACGTGTGGTGTTAAGCCTCACCTCCCACCTTCCTAATACATGCAATATTCTTTCCAGCCTGCTCCACAGCTGGGACCGATCCGGCATCCTCCCTCCTTTTGACTGCAAGAAGACCTGGAACTGCCACCTTAGCCAAGGCTACCACTTCTTTACACGAGAGGGGTTGACAGGTCCTAGGGTCTGCAGCATCCCTTAAAGACCTCCATTGGCAGACAGGTGGTCATCAGTGTGGGCAGGGCAGAACTATTTAGACTCCTAACTAAAGACCTTGTTTATCACTGATGGCTGCCCAGAACCCCTTCTGTGCGGGTGCACCTATTAGAAATGCTAAGCTTGCAGCCTGAGAGCAGGTCCTGGCGCTTATTCCCAAGAGGTACCAGGAAGGATTTGGTGGATGTAATCCACTCACTGCTGATCAGATCCCCAGGTCAGTAGGATTAGTCCTGATTACGTGCTATTATAATAAGGACGACTTGCATTAAATCACTTGAAGATGCTCAGATGGGAAGCTGGTGATCAGTACTAGTTTGTTCAATTACCAGGATATATTAATCTCCTATAGAGAGTGCTTCACAAACTCAGAGCTGGAGCCACCAGGCTACATAGCACGGCACTAGGCTGGGTTGCTGTCAGTGTTCCAGCTATGTTTCAGTCCCCCATTATTTTAAGGCACAGCTTCTTTCTCTCTATAGTCCATAGTTCTATTTTCTGCCTCACTGTTGGCATTAGCAGATAATAGATGTTCTTCAGCTCCATTGTTATGTCAATGCTGATTTATGGGTTTGATCGGGAAGCTACATTGCAAGAAGTTTTCTACAAGGGCTTACCCTGGGGAAGCAGAAATGCAGGGTCTCTAAAATTGTGAATGACAAAGGAGGAAGTGAAGACAGATTATTCACACTTTGTCAAAATGCAGGCGTGAGAGGCCACCCAAGGAAATTATAATTTCATCAAAAAAGAGGAAGCATTTTTTCATGTGGTGCCTAATTAAACTGTGGGACTCATTGCCACAGGAAGGAAGAAAAAAAACAAGGCAAAAAAAAAAAAAAGCAGGGAATTCAAAAGCAGATTAGACAGGCAAATAACGACATGATGGTCCATGTACAATGTCAGGTATAGAAATCTCTAAATGCCTCATTATCAGGAGTGGTAGGAGGACTGTAGAGACAGGGAAAAGAAAATTCTGTACTTTCATGAATGTTACACTTTTTTTCTAAGCCTCTCCTGTCAAAGAGGAGATCTGAGGCTGGATGGTACTGGATAGGTTTATAGTTGATTTCTGACCAAGGAGACTCACTCCTTTGCTACTAGGAAGCAGGGCATACGGTGAGTTTACAAAAAGGGAAACGCTTTCTGTAATACCTCAGGAAAACTCAGGTCTCTGCGTGGGTGGTTTGTGCTGACAGCAAGAGATCTAAATTTGATGATAATTTCTATATAAAAATCACAAACCTGAAATTACCTTATGCTCACATTCTGGCATATATACGATCCACATTACAGCCAGAAGACAGTCACCTACAGTAAGCTTGTAGAAATAGTAACGTGGTGATTGTGTCTTGACATCCACTTAGGGGTTGAAGTGGAGACTTATAGAGCTAAAGAAAGCCCGTGTGAGCAGTGCCCATGATGAGCAGTAACCGTCAGGCACCGAGTGCACGTGAGGGACCGGAGACACTCCCAGAGACACAGTAGCTCTACAACAGCAGTGCCTCCCTCATCAACCCCCATTTACTCCACTGGTACCAGCAGGGATGGTGGTGCAGGCAGGTGGGCCAAGTGCCGTTTAGAAAATGTTATCTCACTGGTGTTTTGTTTTGGTCACTAAGTCATCTCATCCAGTCACTACTGAAACAGATAGAGTCCCTCTGGGTGCTCAGGTCTCCTAACCAGTTCAGAATTCAGAAAGACAACGTCAACTCAACTGTGGTATAGGAAAGTTTTATATTATTCCAAAAATTGTAATGTGGAAATGGTTGATGGGGCCATTAAAAACAATTTTTGTCCTTTCCTACACAAACACTTCCTCCAGCCGTGGTTTACAACGTTCCTCCACCCCCTCTTAAGCCTCTGTCATGTGGCAACCTACCCTCCAGCCCCACCAGCACCCCCGTGCTTGGCTTTCACACACTCAGGATAGAGGAAAATTAGAGAGAGAACTGCTTTTTCACGTGATAGTTTGCTGTACGGTATGAATTATCCCTGTCACTGAATAGGATATTTGCAATAAGCCATTTTTGCTACTCTTCAACAGCTAAGCCAAAAACCACTTAATCAATATCACAGGCTGGGACTTGCTTAATAGCTCATCAAGCCATGTGTCATTATAGTTGTACAAGCCAATGCGGACAGTGTCATTTTGATAACAATAATCATAGAATATGTATGAATTCCTGTGAAGCACCCCACTAATTAATGTCTCCAGGTTGGAAAGTAAATCACAGAGTAGAGAGACAGACAAGTGGATATTTAAAATAGTCCCCAAAGTACATAACGATCTCTGAGCACTGAAAGAGCCATCGAATGGATGATTATAAAAAACAAGAAGCAAGCAATCTGGGGCTGTCACGATGGGCTGAAGCAACAAGAGCAGGTTCCAGTGGCTGGCCCATCCTGCACTGGAAACCTGCAGATTTTAATTGGTTTTGCACATATTGGTACAGATTCACTTTTCTGATCGCTGAGATGCTTCCAATAACGGCCAGTTTGGGACTGCCTATCAATACCCGCACAGGGGGTACTTTGGCTGTGTGCGGAGAAGCCAGTGATATTTTGAGCCCAGACTTCATTTACCCAAACAACAAACTGCTGCCAGCAGCTTGCACTGTGAAAGAGAGCTGCTTTCTGTTCCATTTGTCGTTGTCCATCTGTGTTTCTGATGGTCGGTGTTGGGAGGGCAGGGAATGGGTGGAAAGCCAAACTTCCTGAATAACAGAGCTGAAGTTTATTTCCATTTCCACCTGCATTAGAGGAGACTGGCAGGGAGCTGCCCTGGCCAGAGAAAGGGAGAGAGCAAATCCCTGTGTTTGTAGCCACTCAGCAGTGATGGACGTGAGTAAAGGAGATGGAACCAGCTTCTTATCATCAGTGCTCAGTAGAAGGAGAAGCGAAAATTAATATAAAAGTGAAATACCATTTAAATTCCATTTAAACACAAGAAAAGTTTTTCTTCTTGTCATGTCCCAAACCCAGCTGAACACAGTCCTGGGGAACCTGTACTAGGTGAACCTGCACTGAGCAACAGGGTGAGACTAGGTGGTCTCCAGAGGTGCCTCTAGTCCCAGTGATGCTGTGATGCTGTGGCTGGCAGGAGGGAGATAACTATTAACAAATAATAATTATCCTGGGGTGATGCTGAGTTTATCTTGAGTTTCTGCCAGAGAAGCCATGTTCTCCTCTCCCAATACGTGTGACAGAGAGACACCTGCGTTGGTTGCTGGGGCTGGATGACAATCAAGCTCTCCCTTCCCCATTCTCTCTTATCTCCCACTTCCTTAAGATCAGTTACTCTGTTTATCATCTGAGAGCTGAGATTCAGGATTTCTGAATGCAATATCTCACAGCAGTGATGCCAGATAACAGAACTGTGGAATTTTCCTAGCAGTCTAAAGCCCTACTTGGCAGCCCTTGGGGAGGCAATCCAGACAAAGTCCCCATGCTCTGGCTTGCTCTGTGCCTGGGTTTTGTGCTGGCTGTATGAAGAAGGAAATAAAGACAGAAAGGGGAAAAAAATCCCAGAAGGAGATGGAGGTGGGGCTATGGAAAGCTTCACATGCTTACCAAGCTCAATCCTTGCTTAGATGCAGAGACTCTAACCTAAATTAATAGATCCTCTGGGGTCTGCAAAACTGGGCTAATATTTTGCAAGAATAGCTCTCCCCTGCTTCTTGCCCTCCAGTATGATGAAGACAAAATGCCTTCATTATTGCAACATTTAACAGTGTGCAGTGTTTATGAAGAGGCTGGAGGATGTGAAGGAATCCAAACCAATTACATTAATCTCACAGCAAATAAAGCTGCAAATATTTACCTTCACTATACTGCTTTATCTTATTAGACAAGCTCTTGAATTAATCTAAATCCAGTCCTTTAACCTTGCTAGATGGATTGTTCTCTCTCACATCAGGAGGTCACCTAGACTTTACAGTTGACCTCCACAGGCAGACAACAGCTCATCTGTAAATTGCACATTGGGCATATAAGCCTTATTTAAATCTCCTTCATCTACTGTAGTCCTCATAAGAGCAGCTTTCCCTGCCTCCATCTAGTTGCTTGGTGCTTCAGCACTATATTACAGTGCATGAAGCATGCAGGACAACCCAATCAAATGATTAACAAAGAATACAACAATGTTCAGATTTTTTGCAAGACTTTATTCCTGGAATGACGTCAGTTCACTACTATGAAACCTTTTCTCACAGGAATCCATTGATATAGGCAAAACTTTCCTTAAGAAGCTGTGCCTCAGGAAAGCCCTTATTCTACTACAAATAAACTTGGTCTGTAAAGCTCCAATTTTTTTTTTTCTCATGTGACACCAAATTCAGTGCTTTAAGGTGTGACTTCAGCAAATATAACGAAGCAGCAAGCACTAGACCATATGAGTAGCAAATGAACTTGTGGCACCCATGGGACAGAAGCACTTTAGTCATGCTAGGGGTGGACAGGGCTGATCTGTTGTGTGAAATAGGTAACTTACTGTTTTGCCTACACCTCTCAGTTCTCTTTTCCATGACAATCCCTTCTCAGATTGCAGCTCCTTCACCTTACCAAAACGTACAGCCACAGTCCTCTGAGCTCATTTTCTCCTACTGACTAGCAGTGGCTTTCTACTCTGCTGGAAAAAGTGGCGCTGGGTGTGTTTAGTCCTAGCAGTGCTTGATAGAATCACAGAATCATTAATGTTGGAAAAGACCTTTAAGATCATCAAGTCCAACCATCAACCCAACATCACCATGCCCACTAAACCATGTCCTGAAGTGCCACATTTACATTTTTTTTGAACACTTCCAGTGACTCACCCTACACCACCTCCCTGGGCAGCCTGTTCCAATGCTTGACCATTCTCTCAGTAAAGAAATTTTCCCTAATATCCAATCTAAACCTCCCCAGCACAACTTGAGGCCATTTCCTCTCATCCTATCACTAGTTACTTGGGAGAAGAGACCAACACCCACCATGCCACAACCCCCTTTCAGGTAGTTGTTGAGAGCAATAAGGTCTCCCCTCAGCCTCCTCTTCTTCAGACTGAATACCCCCAGTTCCCTCAGCCGCTCCTCATAAGACTTGTGCTCCAGACCCCTCACCAGCTTCGTTGCCCTTCCTTGGACATGCTCCAGCACCTCAGTGTCCTTCTTTTACCATTAGACAAAGCTCAGCAGAAAGCCAGCTACATAGGTTTGGAGCCCACCTACAAGTAATACTGAGGAAGAGTTCTCTTCCGTGGTAGAGTTATTTCTATCAGTCTTTCCTAACTGGCAGACCAATAAATACAATTTTTCCCATTACCAGTGAAAGTCCCCAGACTTTCTTTTGATCTTACAGCATGGAGTCTCAGGACTGGTCTGGATTTGCCTCTGCCTGAGCTGGTTTTGGTTTATTCTAGCTTTTAACAGTGCAGTGACTACGACTTAGTAAACTTACCCTGGGTTAGCTCTGCTTAGGGACCAGTCTGTGACAATGGCCTGACGAAGCCAGGTAGGCTCTGGTGACAAACAACAGCCCTTTGTGTTATTGCAGAATGGGGAGGCTCCTGGGCAACTGTCAAGCTTTAGCTGGGGGCTGATGAGGATGAATTAAATTGTTATAAGAAGAATGTATAAAAATAGCCAGAAGCATACCCAAAACAAGGAGAGAGAAACTGCTACCATCAACACCAAACTCCACCCAGAGAAGGACTAAGGACGTTAATGACTTCTTGTAACCTCTCCTACTTTTCTTGAGGAAAGCAGGAACTGTTGGTTTCCCAGAAGGACATGGGAAGGATGAGCACAACCCAAGAGGACAGAGGTACATATCAGGCAGCTTCTGTATAACAGTTTTAACTGTTTTATTAATTAGGTTTTTCTCTACTATTTAGACATTTTTGACAACTAGACTGTTAAAACATCAGTTGAAACAATGAATTCTGAGATTCCCATATATATAGCAAGCTCCTTTTGCCCATAACAATGTTTGAGCGTGATACTGCTCTGTCTGTGATTTCACACTCCACAGATGTGTTGCAGGCGTGTGTGTCAATTCTTAGGATGGCCTTTGGTGATACACACTGGGGTACATTTACAAGACAGACCTTAGCATACAGTTGCCTAAAGCCCATCAACACAGGTTCAGGAATATAAGACTTTGCTTAAGTTCAGCTCCCCGTCATGCTGTGTATGTCATCCTATAACACCTGCGGGGTTTTTTAGTTATTCTGTGTAAACGCTTTCAATCTACAGATCCAGCTAATTGGTGGTTTGTTGATTTAAATTCCATTCCCTGCACCTTGGAATAAGCATTTGGCTTACAGAAGTCCCAAGCAGAAGAAGGAAAAATTTGCAAGGAAGTCAATAACTCTCCCATGTTGATACTGAGGAAATACGTGTTCACTGGCTTGGGGAAACAGTGACACATGGTATAACCAGCCATGACACACTTTGTGTATCTTCCCATGGCCTGCTGAGCTCTTCTTAAGCTGCCTGTTTCTCTCTGTGCACACAGGTTGAACTAGGATTTAAGTAGGAAGGAGGTAGATACTTGAGCTCACAGTGCGAGATAAATGCATGGAAGCCTCTACAAGAAACAAAGAAGGAAGATTTGAGTTTCTAGGAGAGGGTGTTGATTGAACTTGGAGTCTTCCTTTATGAGCTCATGCTGGGGAGAGGGCATTTGGTCTCAAGACTCAACCAAATATGAACTTATGTTTTCCAAAAGCCCTAGGTTTTTAAAAGATGCTATATAACACCTCCTTCCTTTCCATTTAGGCAAATTATAGTGAAACTAGATAGTTTTAAGTAAACAAACCCATTGTCTTGACATTTTATATTCCATACCTGTTTATTCCCCTGCTAAATTAAATTTACATACCAGCAAATTCTCTGAGTAACCTGTGAGTTTCACTGATGGCCGAAGAGTCACGTGAGAGTGACAGAAAAACTTCTTGAAATACCAAGAAGAACCAAATGCAAAATAGTTGGAAGAGAACCAGTAATCTCCTTATCAGTAATCATCTTGCTCTATTCCTTCCTTAGCAAAGGGTCCTGGGCAGCACACCCCAATGCACACCGGTCTCTTGGTGTGAAGGGTACTGTATGAGTGTGCCAGCATGCACTGCGGTGCCACCTGCTCTGAGAGCATACCATGGTCTGGAGGACACACTTCTAGAGCCAAATTACTGAATTTATCAAAGCAGAAGAATTGCTGTGAGTCAAATATAGTCTGCAGACAGTTACACAGTGAGGAGAGCTTGGTAGTGGGGACGTGCCTTTGTCAAGTAGAAGACTGCACAGAAGCCAGCAGTTGGAACCTGAAACCAGACATGTTTCTACCAGTAGTGTGCAAATATGCACAAGTGAAGGAGACTCACTGCTGGAATAAATCATCTGGACACGTTGTTGAGTCTCCATCAGCTGAAGTCTTTAAATCAAAACCAGATGTTCTTACAAAACAGCTGTCCTCACTCCAGCAAAGCTACAGCACTGTTGCAGACATTATAAGGAGGGAGTTCTCTGGTATGAATGCAAGACCTCAGACTCAGTAGTTAGCCTGGCCTTCTGGCACGCCGTGCCTGGAAATGCTGATCAAGCACAACTCCAGCTGGAATTGAAGAGGGTCAGGAAGAGTCACTTCCCAGTACAGCTCACCCACCCCTGGTTGCTTGAAGCCAGCCTGACAGCCATGATGTTGCTGAGGTTTCTGGAAGGAGCTCAGGGAGCTTTGAAGTATTTGATTTAATATTTTATTTACTGCCCTGAGGCACTGGGTGCAGACTTTGAACTAAAGAGCAATCATTGCTCCTGGCTTTCCTCTCTCAGAGGTTTCGGTGCAAGGTATCCTCACTGACTTCGCTTAGGCTACTATGATATGTAAAAGCAGTTAGCCCTCCATCCCAAGGTGACTGCATCCTATCACCTTGCCCAAAGATCCCAAACATCCCAGATTACAGCATGTCTCACAAGGTATTGCAATGTGTCCTTCTTAGAAGGAGCTTCCCACTGGTCTACAAGTAGCTATGAAATACTAAGTCTAAGTATGATGGCCAACACAGGAAGATGCTAAACTGGTTTCTGCTGCAATCAGGGAGTTTTTCTTCATATTCTACTCATGACTATCTGCCAGGAAACTTTTGCCTCCTTTGTGGTTGCCTGGCTAGCTCTCCTTCCATTAAACCATTTCAAGGAGAAGCTGTTAGGGCTGCAGGCAGAAGCCTGGGCTATTGACTGGGGCTGCGGTTACACTAACTGTACAGGATTTGGAAAACCACTGGATATCACGCGAGAAATGGCTGGACATGTTGAATTACTGTGTGAGATGTAACAAAATTTACAGACAGCCCTGTGAAGGACGGTTGTATTTCATGGATGGTTAGGGGGGAATGATATGAGAAATGGCCAGACTTCACAGGTAACCTGAGGGGAGTCTTGGGGAGCTTTTGGGCAGCACAGCTAAGCCAACAGCATCTGCGTAACCATATATGCCACAGTATATAAGGCCAAGACTACCTGCGTACCAGTATCAGAAATACCAGATTTCAGTGCATATGAAGGAAAACTTGTATAAATGGGGAAATAGTAACTGGGGCAAGGCTTTTTATTTGGGAGGAGACTGGGGTGGAAGTACAGAGGTAAAAGGCTGCCAAAAAGGATGATCGAGAAATGAGAAAAAAGTTAATAATGTACGCAATTGATGTGATTGATTTTACCTGTTGGGTAACGCTGCACTCGATCACCACAACTGGAGCAGAGCAATACACCACCCCTCCTTGTTCCAGCTACACCATGACAGT
This sequence comes from Phaethon lepturus, assembly GCF_000687285.1. Taxonomy (NCBI): domain Eukaryota; kingdom Metazoa; phylum Chordata; class Aves; order Phaethontiformes; family Phaethontidae; genus Phaethon; species Phaethon lepturus. Next base: position 15,609 of record NW_010525652.1, on the reverse strand, counting down.
CAAGACTCTTTCTGTGGTCAGGAGGGGTGGGGTGGGAGCAGGGCAGGGTGCTTCACCTGGCTGTCGAGCAAGCACCGGGTTGGATAGATTGAGTATCTTGGTGGCATTGTGTTGGTGCCGGTTCCCAGGCTGATGGCACTGGGAGCTACCTACCACCTCGTAACACAGGTGAGATGAGACACTGCATGAGCAGAATGCCCTTGACATACTTGATTCTTCATCATCGTTTTAGAACTGCTTTTGCACTTAATTTCCTCTTTCTTGCAGATGATAAAGCAATATAAAGAAGAAAATAAAATCTTTTAAAAAATTACTCCCTGGATCTGTTTCCAGTCTTACTGACTTCAAGGATTGCACAAGTGCAAAATCATCACTGCTAAGGAGAGAATCCTGATTTATACTACTACGAGAACAATCCCCTTCCCTCTGCCAGGCAAATGCATAGTCAGCCAGGGGAACCACCGGCCATGCCTCCCACATCTGCTGTATCTCATAATTCTCTGCGGAACTACTACATGGATACAGCTCAAAATGAAAGGGCACTCTTGTCCTCTGTTTGCAACCCATACAGCTGGCATACCCACTTCTCCCTACGCTACAGCAGAGCGGAAAATCTCACTCCTGTGAGTTAAAGTCACCAAGAAGGAGCTCTGAGAGGTGGTGAAGCAGCTGGAGTTACAGAGTTGAGGAGCAGAAGGGATGAAATGTGTTTGGGATTTAAAAAGCTCTAGGAAGTATCTTTGTTAAATGCAGTGGAGCTGGCAGCATCCTGGATATTTGCAGTATTTTGCAAGTCCTTGAATATTTTTTTTTTAAATGTCAGAATCAGATATGTTTCATTAACCCATCTTAGTTTTGCTGAACTATCTGTTTAAGGAAAAGAAAATCTAACAAGCAATTCCCTCCACTCTAGATGAAATGTTTCAATCTGACATCTTTCAAGGGAAATAATTTATGTTTTCATTCAGAGACAGCTCATTATGAAACATCTTTCAATTGTCATTTAAAGAAAAATCTTGAACTTGAAACAAAACACATTGTTTAACAGGAAACAATAGACTCCCAGCTGAAAGTGAGTAGCTGATTGCTTGCCAGCGAGCAGGATCCCCACCCCAGCACACCGCTCCCCTCGTGCCCCAGTCCTGTTCTGCAACCACATCCTCGGAAATGCCGGTCCGGAGGCAGCACCTGCAGGCCTGGCAGCCCGAGGAAGAACCGCGATGCACGCCCTGCTTAAACATGCAGGCTTTAAGGATGCATCAGTATCCAAGATCAAATACAACAGGGAAATTGCACATCGCAATAACAAAGGCGGGACACCGTCATAAGCCTGAGGTCTGGGTCATTAATTCCTCGTTATCTGGCTTCATTCAAATGCTCTGCAGATACACTCTGCTGCCCTTTATTTTACTGAACCCAAACCTTACCCTGAGGTTGCCTTTTGCTGTTTACTTCAAAAGGCATTTTGGTGCCATATTCCCAGTGGGCTCCATATTTGGTGGGATTCCTTGTACCTTATATATGTTTTACGAGAACAATGTATGGGGTCAGCTATATTCCCATGCTGAGCACGATGCTGAGGCGGGGGCACCTGCAAAGGGCCATGCCCAAATGCTTCAACCTGCAAGAGAGACAAACACAGGCAGGATCCCAAGACCAGGAGCTACAGTAACATCCTGGTAGCACCAAGATGGAGTATTTCACCCTCAGGATCAAAACTATAAAGCAGGGAGTAGGAATTCTACATTATGCCATTTCAAAGAGCCTGTTGCATTTCAGGATGTAAAAGAACAACATGAGATGTCAAGTACTGAAAGTCTGGGTAATCTACCTCATCATACTTGGAAGGGTGACCACGACCATAAGCTGTTCTGGGAGGGATCCGGGAGCCAACTGATGTTGGAGCCCCTGTGATTCCCACAGGGAATCCTACGGTGATCCTTATCTAGAGCAGGGCTCTCAAATGCAAATTAATCACACACTTTCTAGCAGGCTACAGAGGTGCCTGTGCCCTTATTCCTCTCTCTGTCCCTTTGCAAAGGCGGAACAAAGTTTTCGACCACGTCCCCATTTGCTGTGTCGAATGCAGCAGTTCTCAGGTTGGGCTGGGAAGCATACGCTGGCGTGAGCTCTGCTCCCGGTAACACGCCTGCGCTTACTAATAAGCACATACTCTCGTAGGCACTGGGGAAGAGAAATGCAGTCACAACATTTCTGCCACCAAGGCTTAAACAGAAGCTAATGAGAGGCTGATCACTGAACAGCGAGAGCAGCTGCTTTCCCCACCTAGATCAGAGAAGATACAGTTCCTTTAATTTTAATTGCTGCATGAAAAGCTGACTGAAATCTCACTTCCTTCTGTACAGATCGTGCTGCCCATTTCTCAGTATGCTGTTTGCTGCGTATAGTTTGACCAGCTCTGGAAACTCCTAATTCATACATTTTTTTTTTTTTTAAAAGCAGTTTCTTTTTAGAATGATTTTTACTTTTCAGTTGTCCAATATCTGCATTTTATGGACTAAAAAATGCAATTCATTCAACCATAATAAATATCCCTAAGAGTCCTCCTGAGAGACCCCATACATTTGGATTTGGCCAGATCTAGACAACAAATTTTTTTAATGCAGTTTTATAACACAGGCTTATCTAGTTTGCTATTAATTCTAGCAAGGACAATTGATCAATTGTTTTAATTTCAAATCAGAGAGCTGATATCTGACTTTGGCTTCCCTTGTGGTCTTTCAGTTACTGCCTCTGAGCTGCAAAGATCACTTTTGATTATTCTTTTCTGTAGCTAATTCAGCTACCCTATATGAAGAATATAATCTTCCCTTTCCCCATTAGATTGGAGATGATGCAGTTTTCTTATTTTTAATTATATTCATTCCAAAAAAAGCCTACAGAATGATGTGCAATTCTATGGTCACTGCAAAGTCTGAGGGTAGGCAGAGTCCTGCAAGGTCTGAGAGCAGGCAGACTGTGCGAAGCCTGTTTGGTAAGTTTTTGAGGTTTTGAGATCTTTCCATAGCCATTGACTTGTTCTCCCTTGTTACTAGAGTATTTCTACAGGCAATGACCATGCTAAAATAGACTTTGGAATAAAGGTCACCTAACGCACTGTTTCTGTTTTCTGGAACCATCTGCAACTTTCTCTCTCCCCATATCTTTTTCCCACTTTCCTCAAGTTTCTCTTGCTGGCTGTATTGCAGCTTGGCACTTCTCCACCTCAGGGTTGTTGGAGGTCTTGGGTGCTCCCTCCACCTCCTTCCCTTCCTCCTCCTGCTCTTTTTTCCTATCATAATCTCTTATAAGCCAGCCTGCTCTACATTCAGGTCCAGATTCCGCCTCAAATCTCACGTACCTTTCGCTAGTTCATCTACAGATATGAAATTGGGGTCTCGGTTGAGGGTCACCTGCCCCTTCTCCCCCCCGCCTTTTTTCATGAACCTCCAAATGGGCTTTTATGGAAGTAAGGATGCTCTGCAGAAATGAACTTGTTGAGCTTGCTTTGCCATGTTCCTCTTTCAGAATCAATTATTCTTGCAATTCTACTTTGTTAGCAGATTTATTGCTTTGATTTCTTACCGCATACTGGTATCCCCAATTCTGGTCTCCCCAGGTACCTAGAATGGTGGCAAATTGCATTTGTACTTTGTGGGTCAGAGGCGCCGGCTCAGATCCCTGTGGCAGCTCAGGAAAGAGGTATGTTGTGATTTTATTTTAAGTCCTGCAAATAAGCTCTGGTTCAGCCTGCCTCTTCCCTTGACGCTTTTGGTCTGGTATAATTCCAGTCCCCGCAGCTCTGCTCTGTTCCCACTGAAAAGCTCATTTCGTGAGCTTAATTTAACTTGCGTTGATGCTCCATAGATCATTCTGCAGCCAGAGCACATCGTGCTCTGTGATCCTGCTGATCCTCAGCAGATAAACCAAGCCAGACTGGGTCCTGGCACGCAAGACCGTCAGGAAGCTGCTGTCGCTGTGATCAGTGATCTTAAGGCAGCAACAGGTTAAGTCGTTGGTGGTGACTCACAGAAAAATGGGGTGGCTCTCAGGAGCTCGCCTAGTTCACCTCCCTGCTCGGCGGTGCTGACCCTCCCCGTGTCAACCCGGACACATCTGTTTAGCCTGGATTTAGACACCGCGCAAGGCTGAGGAGCGTAGTAAACCGTGGGCTTGATTGCTTGTGGACATATTTATTTCCCCTGCTGCCTGTGCTAAATGAAGGGTGACAGCTATTGCGGGAATGGGAGGGCTCTGTGATTTCCATTTAAAAGGTTATTCCACCATTCTGAAATTTGCTTTAATGCCAATTTGGAATAAAAAAGAAAAAAACATTTTGAAATTTCCCTCACATCTTTTTTCCCCTCAAAAATGTTCTGATTTGGGGTAGTAAAAACATATACTGGTGGCAGCCTAAAACTAAAAGTAATAAAAACTTGAAAAAAACTCATCATTCAAAATTCTTTGTTCCTCTGCTTAAAAAGTTTTTTCAGTTAACAAACAAACAAAAGACAAGACATTTATTGAAATTAATTCCTGGGGCAGGAGGGAACCACGACTTTGACAGAATTATGTTATTCACCATGAAACTGCCCATCCATTTCCACTCCAGTGCTCTGTCCGGGGCCAACACCAGCAGTGGCCTCATGCGCCTCTACCCCCCAGCCCTGGGGCAGGGTCCAAGCCCTGACTCAGTGGTACGTATCCCTATACTGGGTGCATTGCTGGTCTTCCCTGCAAAGCTGGAGGGTGCTGTGGGACAGGCTATAACTGACAGGCTATAACTTGGTGTTCCCACAGGCCATGTCAAAGGCCTCTGAGCTCATTCCAGGATGGCTCTGCCACTTGGCCGGGGGCTGTGAGCTCCTTTCCGACGCCCACAGGCGAGGGATGCTGTGGCACATCCCTCATTTAAAAGAGTTTCTGCTCTGCCAGGCTGCGTCTTCAGGTAAGCCCAGGGCAGGGGCAGCCGCAGCGACTCTGCCAGGCACACTTGCCTCTCGCCCCGGCTTTTATTTGTACACCCACACCTCGCGCTGCTTCCTTGCAGGGCGGCATGGGACACGGGCGCAGCAACCTGGTGCTTGTTCAGGGCTGGTCCGTGGAAGGCAGAGCCCGGACAACTTCACTGGCACTTGGCGGGCACTGTACCAACGGCACTGGGCAAGAGTGGCCACGGAAACGGATTTTGTAAGAACCCTTGTCCACTGTGGTACCTTGGGATTACCAGCTGGCCTGAGAACCACACTACCAACTCGCAGAAGGTCTGCAGTCTGCCCGGGGTGTGAAAACACTGGCGCAAGCGATAGCCACGTGTAGCTGCAGCCAAGGAAAGGCTATAGCCAAGCAGCTCCAAGTGACACAACCTTGATAGAGCCTTCATTTGAAGGCAAGGATTTGCATCGAAAAGGTCCTTAGGCTGCATTTTGAGCGTATCTTTGGGCAAGCCTCTGGGCACAGCTATTCATGTTGCCTCCCTCTGGGTCCACAACAGAAAGAGTCATGAGAGATTTGGAAATATGCAGCTGACATTTGTATTAGTTTGTGTTAAGCTCTGCTGGACCTGTCTGGGAGATGCAGACCACATCCCAGTTTAACAAAGCTGGGAAGACTTGTCTGGTCTTGTAAATAATTAAATGAAAAATCTAGCACATCTGGCAAATGCCTGTCTGACTCTCACACCACTTCTGCCCCACTCATTGCTCCTGCTCGTGCCAACCATGATCACCATGCTTGGGATGCCGAGATAGGATCCGAAATCTTAAAGGGGGGGGAAAGTAAAAATCTAGTGATCTAATGGATTGCAGCATAAAGACAAGCTAATCACATCTGCCTTGTCACACAAAAATCCAATGAATGCCTGGTGCAAATGGAGGGTGATTAGGACATGGTAAAGCAGCCTCCTGCAGTGGTGCAAGTACTGAACACAATAGAGGTGATGCTGAAGATGGCAGTTGCTTTCCTGTGGCCTCAGCACTGAAAGCTTTTCACAGAACTGTGTATTTATCATGACCCTGGCGAGACACAGAGAAACAGAAAAGCGGCCTGGGGCAGGAGTTTGAGTATTTGGTTTGCTCTCCACCGCATTCTCCTGCAGGCAGGCGGGCAGACTGGAAGGTAGAACAGATTAGATAGAGAAAAGATGTATTGTCTCTGCACTCTCTCTTTCTATGTCATTAATCAGCTTCTCTTTTCAGATAATTTGTATACAGTATAACTTAAAGCAAAACCAAGCCTGTGGAAAGATTTGTGCTCTTATGAATTCTTAATTCAAGCAGGATGACAGATAATGTCTCTCAAAACGTTGCTACCGTGCTTTACAACAGTAGCCAATTAATTACTGCGGGGACGGTGTTTCAGGGCCACCTCATCTCTTAAATAAATCTTCTGTGTCCAGTGACAGAGAGAGTTCTTATTCCACAGGCGTAACAGAGATGGACAGTTCTGCATTGGAAAAATAGCTTTGTCTACCATAGGAGAGGTGCTCCGATGCCAGGGACAGCCTAGCCAGACACTGCGGAGAACACTTTCTGCTCATTAAATTTGTGTTGCATGTTGCACTGTTAGCCTTGTCTAGCACCCCTGCTCCCTGTGCTCAGGCTACGGAGAGAATGGAGTTTGGTACTTGACGTCACCTGAAATATTCACTGCTTTGTCCTGATGGCTGGACTTGGTGCTGGTTAAAAAAAAAAAGCAGTGGGTAATCCTGCATCTAAAGACAGGCTCCTCGTGGACCAAACAAAGCACACTTGCTGTTGGCAGGTCTTCAGGAAGGCTCGGCTCCAACTGAGGCATCAAAATATTGAGTACCTTTCGCAGTGTCCTACAAAAGGCCTGGCCCCACCTATTGACCTGTAACAGCAACTCCATCAGTATCACCCTTGGGTCAATAAACTTTCGTCATTTTCTCAACAGAAATTAAATTTTCTGGTTATTATTACAATCTGTTTCTTTAATTACCAATACATTAAGAATGTTCTGCCCTTGGCAATCAACGAGACAAAGTATGCAGTGGGGTTTGGGCTGATTTCTAACTTTTGAAGTTGACAGGTATAGAAATCTGTCTGCAGTTTCCTCTGTAACAGTTTGTTCTAGGAAAAAAAAGTTTAAATGTTATGCCCTGATTCTAATACAGAATTCTCTCTAAACCTATTGTAGACCCCCCCAAAAAACCATCACTGCTGAAAGAAATGCTCAGCTCGGGGATTTTATAGGTTTTTCTTTATGATACAAATAGGGATTAATGAATAACCTCTCCCTGCCCTCAGTGGCGGCCAGGTGCCCAACCGTATGTGGTGTCTTTGAAATTTTTCAAATGAACTAAGGCCGACTGCAGTCAGTGGGAGTTGTTCCACTAAACGCAGCGGATTTGGGATTGGAACTGCAAGAAGAAAGATGACCATGAATAACAATACGTACCAGCTGAAAAACTCACAGCCTTTTGCTAACCTGTCTCATCTCTGGTTCTTTGTGCTCTTAGATGAATTACGTAAGCCTGGTGAAACTCTTAAGTGGTTTATCTCTGCACCCACTTTGCAACGCAGTAAATTGTGAAACAGAGAGGTCAAACCCATAAGTCTTCTCCAGAGCCGTGTGCAGATTACTGGGAGGCACAAGAAAAGTGCCCAGGGGTCCTGACTCACTTCCAAATGAGAAGAACGAAATAATGAATGGAAAGAAACAAGATCATAATAAATCTTGTTCTGAAGTCTTTAATAATGAAGCTTTATTGTAAATCTATCACAAAGAAACATTAATATGGAGCCACCAAATAGGTCAGGTTAATTACATCATCTGAAAATTGTGTGATACCTCCAGCCTTCATAAAAAAATTAATCAAATCCCCCAGGAGTGCGAGAGATGACTTTTTTTAATTAGTTGAGCACTAAAATCTCTGTGCTAACACCTCACAGCATTCCTTTAGCTCAGCTAGGATGATACATTTTACCTACCGTTTGACAAAATATGACATTTACAAGGTAAGTAGTAATTAGGGCTGCTTATCTGTGTGCCAATTTGCATCCTACATGGTTAGCTGATCATAATATCACGGAAAACCTCTTCATTGGCTACACAAGCTTTGCCGCAAAAAGACGTTTAAGGGACTTGCAGTGAGCACCTCCCCGAATTTTGCTCTTTATGTGCAGCCTGTGACCTCTGTTGCATGTTTCATATTCAAGCAGTCATTCTGAACAGCCTAACCACCTTTAATAGATGTGGAACCTTTAATACATGCTGGTGTTGGGGGGGTTAAAGGGGAGGAGACAGCTGGGATGTGTTCTCAGCCCTTCCTGCAACTCTCTGGGTGACACTAGGGAAGACACTGAACTCTTCTTCACCTCGCTCCCTTGCTCCAGTGCTGGCACCTCCGCTGTTCACAGCTCAGGTTCTGTTTGGCTCCCAAACTCTCTCTAACCCTGCATTTCTAGCAAAATCCCAAAATTACAAGACCCTGGCACCTCCCAGACCCAGAGGAGCATGGTCCATGTCCCCAGAGTGCCAAGCTGAGAGCATAAGGCACACAGCCAGGGATGCACTGGAGATGTAGCTCCGTTTTTGTACCCAGTTGATGCAGTTTTAACATTAACATAAACACCAGTGGGAGCATATCCACAACTTGCTTTAAACAGAAACAGTCCTATAGATTGTGCCATGCTTGGGATGAGCCACAATTCCCTTTTCTCAGTCTCCTTGGGTTTTTCTTTCAGAAACAACCATCTGAACAGGGTTGGCCAAAAACTGTTTCTGAAAAGGGATATCATCTTTTCAAAAGGAACAAACATTTCCCTTGAACAATTGAATTCCTTTTGAAATATCCTCCTGGTAGGTTTCATGTTTTGAAAACTTGAAACATTTTTCAATTCTCAAAACAGTTTTTTTTTCTCACTTCATCCAAAAATACACTTTTCCCAGGAACTGTTATTATATTATTACAATATATTATCCATCCTTGTCTGTAAAATACCAGTGAATTATTGAGTTATATTAAAATACCTATTTATACCTTTCCCACTTCAAGCAAACGGTATTTTTACCAGCCATTCCCCAGCAGTGATTCCAGCAGACTTGCACTCACTGGCAAGATGCTAATAGTGTCACTGAGGTTCCTGCACCCAGAAAAGGTTTGTTTAAGGCTTCAGTAATTGCTTTGAGCTCCACAGACTAGTAATTGCCAGCCAGGAGAGCTGTGAGTCACCAAGGCACTCTAATCCTGTGACCTGCAAAAGTACCTGGAGGAGGCAAAGGTTATTTAAGAAAGACACATTTTTCCTGGTTAAATCTAATTTCTTTGTGTTGCTTTGCCAGTCAATGTGTAGTTGACTAAGGAGTGCAGAGTATGACATATAAAAGTGGTAGGTGTAATTACTAAGCATATTAAACTGACAAGAAAAACACAGGGCTCAGAGACAGCTGAAAGGCACTTTTAAGTCTCACCGAGAAAAACAAGCTTCTGACATACTCCTTCTTGACCCAGGTTGTGCAAATGAACCTCAGATGTCCAAGGAGAGATGAGGTCCACTACTCTAAAGGACAGCTAGAGAGGAAGGCTGGACAACTGTCCAAAAGTCAGGTTTTGGAAAAGTAAGTAGGAACTTAAAAGGTGCTATGAAAAAAAAAAAAAAGGAAAAAAAAAATTGTTTTCTATAAATAAATAGAAGGCAGGGAAAATGCTGGGGAGGGAGAAGATCTAACAGACAAACTTGGCACAAGAACAAAAAGTATACACCAGCCATGAATAAATTCAGACTGGAAAATTGAAGGAAGCTTTCAGCCATCAAAGGAACAAAATCCTGGAACAGGCTTGCACAAGGAACAGCAGGAGGAAGAGAAGAAACTGGATCTAAGTTGGAGGGCAAGAGAAAGGCATGGGGAGAGAAAGCAGCTTCCCAGGTCACACAGCGAGCCGGTGGCCCTAGTCCTGCAGAGCAACCATGTCCTGAGGGTCTGAGATCTTTTGGTCACCCAACAGCACCACCCTGGTCCCAGGTGACCTTGCTACTGGGGGAGATAGATGTGGACTTGGAGTGATGTGCCCATGAGATCCTGCCCATCCCTCTTGAATCACCTCCCTCAAAGGCTGACCTGACATTTCCTTCCTGACGTTTCTTTAACTACTGGGTCAAGGAACACATTGTCAAGGTCACAGCAATTCTGGTTGCTGCCTTTTTGAGCTCATTTTAATGACATCAGTGTGAAACGGTGATGAGTTGGACAGCTGAACTCCAGGCTTAGATATCAAGAGGTTTCAACAAAGAAGAGGTTGCTCAGAGAAACCCCGGTCCCTGGTTTATAGCGTGAGCCTTACCTGCAGGGGTATTGGCTCCATTTCTTTCTTTGTATTCATTTATCCCATGGCCTGGGATATATAATGGGACTATGGGATATAATGGGACTAACGAGGATTTTTGAACTCTGGAATTTTTTTTTATCACTGGGGAAAGTTGAGGAAAAAAATAACAACGCATTTATTTTGCAATGATCTAAAACTTTTTTTTTTAATCAGGAACAAACAAAACCAGCCACAAGAATGTCTAGGGTCAACTGAAACATTTATGGATTTTTCTGTTTTAAAAATTGAAATCAACTTGGGATTGAAGCATTTCAAATGGAAACACATTTCAAATGCAAAAATTTAAATACATGCATTCAAATCTGGAAAATGAAACAAACATTTTGATCTATTTTTCTTCAGGCTTCCTTCCCTCCTGCCCCAGTCTGCCAGACTGTTTTGCCTGACCAGGGCCATTTTTCTCCATTGGAACAGGTTTGCACAAAGCAGTTTTCCCAGCTCTTCAAAATAGTTTCAGACAACTTCAAGACAGGTCCTCCATTCTCTAGGAGAATCATGAGCAGAGAATGACCCTTGGTTCATTTTTTTTTTTATCCTTTTCCACAAGGTTTATAAATCCACTCCGCATGTCTGGGGAGAGCTCTCGGCAAGTGGGCACCCTCCCTACTACATCTGTCAAAGCGCACAGAGATAGCTACTAGAGAAGCACGTCAGAAGAGCCAGGAGATAACATGCAAGACATGAGATCAAGCTGATCTACCTGGGGGATCTGTTTGGGGTGACAGGCAGAAGAACGCAGCTATGGGCTCTGCAGAGCTGTTGAATGAAGCAGGACTTGAGAGGTACTATAGTACTGGCGGACACCAGGACTTCTGACTTAGGACAGCTCGTTTCCCACTGCTGGTGTGTTGGGATCACTCTGCACAGCTCGACCTTAAGGAGAAGGAGCTGTGGCACTGAGAAGCTGGTAAACAGCTGGATATCTGCACGGCTCGGCCTTGAGGAGAAGGAGCTGTGGGAAACAGCTAAGAAGAAGCAAGGAAAACAGGATGGAACCCGGACCGCGTAGCAGTATCTGGCATTGGGAAGCTGGTAAACAGCTGGACACCTGCAAGGCTTGGCCTTGAGGAGAAGGAGCTGTGATAAACAGCTAAGAAGAAGTAAGGAAAACAGGATGGAACCCGGACCACGCAGCAGTAACCGCAAGTAGGAGGAGTATGATAATGTAACCTTTAGAGCTAAGCCAATGATTGTAAGACAAGTACGCATAAGGTAGAATTCAGTGTATAAATATGTGTAGGGTTTTGCAATAAAGTTGAAGCTTGCTTTATCACTCATATTGAGTTGGCTGCTTGTCTTCCCTCGTTCGTCGCACTGGTGAACCTACCTTCAGAGATTTCTTGACTCCCTGCATAAGCCTGGTGACTATCTGGCTTGCTCTCCTTCTTTGCGTTTCCTGGCCAAGATCACTAGTGAAATGATGATTACTGTTATTTTGGGGCGGGGGGGAGAGGATATATAGCTGATTTGTCTGATTTTTGCAACAACAATAAACACGCAAATCTGGAGACAAAAGATTTGTACAAGATCCTCTCAAGTAGGGTGCAAAGGGAGTTTTTGCAAGATTCTTCTTGTTTGTTTTGGGGTTTTTTTAATGTGGCTGTTTAGGTTTCATCAGAAGAACACAGATATAACCAAAAAGAGCTTAGATAGACATGGAATATCACTGTGTCAGTCTTCTGCAGCTAAAGCTTTCCAGGGACTTGCAGACTAGGGATGCCATGGAATGGCCCTCTTAGATATCTAAGCAACAGAGCAAAACCAAACTCCAAACCTGAAGAAAATGTTCACAGATCAGAAAGAAAACTAAGCACACTACCGAATGAGTCTGGAGGTGACGGATTTGTTCAATTTTAAACGATACAGAATTCATGCCTGGCACCTGGAGTCTCTCTGTTATTTTAAGCAGGTTTTGCTTTGAGACTGAAAATGAAATTGAAAGTAAAATATTTGGAACAAGAAGTGCAGAGATCTTTTCAAAAAAGACTGAAGGGAATGTTTGTGTAACAGTCAGCAAGAGACTCCACTTGGCTTTTTGCTCAGGCACACTGCTAAGACTCATGCAGAGCCCAGTATTAGAGAATAGGTTAAATAAACCCCAGAAATAATGCTAGATGTTCACCATGGGACTGGTAAAATATGTTGCTATTCTGCACAAGAAAAGACTCCTCTTTAAATGCGCAAGCAGTCTTCAGCTCAATTTACTGATACAAATAGAGCAGCTCAGAGTCAGAGTGAATACAGAAAATGTTTTCTTATATGCAAATGAGAGATCACATTATTTCATAGAAGTAACTATAATAGTTGGAAATTAGCAAATGTTTCCAGATCCTTGTTAAAAGCAAAAAAAGAAAAAAGCTCATCTAGTGTTCCCGGATAAAAATGTCATTAATTGAAAGTTTGATTCTATTCCCTAATGAATTTTCCTGTTGCATTGTAATTAATAACTACTTACATCTAAGACGACTCAGTATCCCTTCAAATTAGGGCATTCTTATAAATATGTTAATGTTTTAAGACTAGTTCTTAAGAATGCCATACATTGCCGTTATAAGGGTGTATGGGTGAGGAGCGTTAAGAAACCCTGGATGGATGTTATAGCAACTGTTGTGCAGGGTTCTGCCAGCTAAAAGCCTGAACCCACCCTCTGCCAGGAGCCCTCTAAAACCAAAGGCCTCATGGCACATCTTCATGGTGACTCAGATACACCAGGTCTTACAATAACCACCGCCGGGGCACGTTTAAGAACCACCCTGAAGTTTGGCATTTGTCCGATAGCTGCCACGTTTTATCATTCCAAGGCCAGGCAGGATGGACGGACGGAGGCAGCTGTACCACAGGGCACTCGGGCCAGTCCGTGTGCGATTCCCCTCTGGGTCGCCTCCCACTCATCCCGGAGATGCTCCAGAGGGCAACAGGCTGGACAGTCTTTGGCCATACTTGACCTCTAAACTTGACCTTGAGGCTGCTTTTACAATACCGCGGATACCTCACTTGGATGCTGCATGAGACTCTTTAAAAAGGGCTTCAAGGATATTTTTTGACTTGTTCCTGGTAAAGAAAGAAAGGCAAGGAAATGAAAACACTGCAAGAAACAAGCCGACACGTGAATGCGCCTTCCTGCGCGGTGTCTCTGTCACTGTTCCTGCTAATGCAACACACACCCACGCCCAGGCTGTGGTTGGTGCTTACAGCATCGAGCCTCAGTGAGTGCTGCAGGATCCAGGCCAGTTCCCATCAAAGTCAAGCTCATTATTTTAATTAGCTTTGTTTCCTTCCAGCCCCCTGACTCCTTACTCCACTTATTATGGTAACTCATTCGAACATTAAGTTGTTAACCTCGATCACAACCCAATTAAAAAGTCCACCATAAAATACCGCGGTTTTGCCATCTTGACTTGCAATAATTAATGCGAGTGGTAGAAAAATAACCACCACTGCCACTCATCACCCCTGTCTGGGGAACATGGCGCAGAAGTGGGAACCACTTGCCGTTTTGGGATTGTCCCCTGCTGATGGCACTGACCCTTTTCACACCCAGCACAGGCAGCGAGGATATCGGGGGAGCCCTGAAGACCAAAAGAGAGAAAGGTGGAGAGGAGGGGTAGATGAGTGGTCCCGCCATGCCTGTAATGCTTCTGAAGGGAAAACAGCTTTCTGCTGCTCAGGAGGAACGCTGGGGGCTTACGCTTTGAAAGGGACATGGTGGCAAGCGTGGAGACCTTGGTCAGTGGCTGGGTGGAGGCCACGGTGCTGACAGTGCCAGTGCCCAGGCCTGCCAGCCCTCAAAAAGGGCTGGAGTCAGGTCCTTAGTGAAATTGGTTTTAAATTAATGAGTGGGGTATTTTTTCTTTTTATTGTTACTTATTTTAGAACTACATCCAAGTTTAAGAAAGCATCATGGTCACATTTTCCCCACTGTCACAGGTACAAAAGGGTTACAGAAATTTTTTTTTCGATTGGCCTCTCCCTTAACCCAGGGAATGAAGGTCTTTCGGAAAACATCGCTTGCTGTGAGCACTGGGCTACATCTAGCAGAACTGGTCCTGTACCTCTGGATTAGGCTTTCTCTCCTTCCACCATCCAGAAGCCTCCACAAATTTCCCTGCTCAGAAATATTCCTCTGACATCAGCTTTCCTCCCCACGATAGCTCAGAAACCCATAAAAGAGCTTTTTACAGTACAGCTTGGATCGAAATCCCTTATCCCCCCCCCACCACACACACACATTCACACTCTTGTATTTAAAGATTACAAATTTTCTTTACAGGCACGCGCTGCATGCGTGCACCTACAAATCTCAGCACAGCAGGGTCCCGAGGGCTGCTGCAGGAGCGGCACGAAATTCTGCTGGTCACCATGGGCGTGTTGATAGCGAGGGCAAAACCGCATCTTGTTCACTCGGCTGCAAAGGCTGGGAAGCGGTATATAAAAAGCTGGGTATGGATGTGTGCCAAGAGGTAGTAAACAAACCGGGAGCTCTGTTTTTCCTCTGGCTTTCACTCCAGAGCCTTCTCTGGGCAGAAAAGGGCAGATTTTTCGGATTCTCAAACTGGGAGTTTTCTGGGGGGAGATGAGGAGGGGTTGCAATTAACCCTGCTTTCTAGGGAGCCAGGTGAGCAGCAGGGAGCTGCGTGGACTCCGGACTGAGGCCAAGGACAGTAAGTGGCACAAGAGCAAAGTTCAGAGCTGCCTTCAAATCCCATTCACATAACGAAAGCATGAAAGCAGATTCACACGACGGATGAACGTGAAAAGCCAAACATATCGATCACTCCGTACATCGCTGGCAACCAGCTGTGCTGGCAGCAGTCTCACAAGGGCTTTGCTGCAGTCAGACACGAGACCATGAGGAGGAAACAGAGGAGCCTGGACTGGGTGGGTTTTATTCCCGGGGAGAAACCGTGCTTGTCCCAGCGTCACCTACGCTGCTCTGCTGTTGCTCACGGTGCCTGTGTTTTCTAAATGGTGGACCCTGTCCAGCAGACATACTGCTGTGTGCCTGCAACCTGCTGCACAGAGGCAGAGGAGCAGTGTCAGTGCTGCGGGAAGCATCAGGACTCCGGAGCTGCCCTGGCCGAAGGGCCCAAACGTACGTAGCCTCTGCTTCCTTTGGGCTCTGCTCCGCGATTCACAGAGCGTATGGCGTGCAAGGTAAGACGACATTTCACATTAATTCTTGTCTGTGCAATTAGGCAGGACGAGGTGGCTCCCGTGGCAGAGCGCGCGGAGGCCTCTGCGCGCTCCGGGCCGACCGC
>NW_010525651.1:0-1289 GCF_000687285.1 Phaethon lepturus | reverse complement strand
CTGAGCAGTTAGTCTGTGTTTCCCCTTCAGCGCACACACAGATTCACATGCACATGCCCAACCACACACGTGAGCTGCCACGCACCCAAAGAGCAACTCATACGCGTGCACTTATGCAGAGGTGTGTGCACAAACATTTCCAAGGGAGCCCATGTCCATACCGACGGGCACAGGCACCCCCCATACCACCATGTACACACAGGTATTCAAGCACACATGCCTACACATATGCGTGCTCCTGCACACATGTATATGCACACTGATGTACGTGCATGCTCCTCTGCACAGATGTACACACACAAAAGCACACATCTACACTCTCTCCTGCATGAAGGCCTATGCGTTTGCTGACATACCTACACACCTATGGACACAGTTGCCCAAACACACACACAAACATGTGCATGAGTGCAACAATGCACACACATGAAAGACAAACAGGAATCCTGACACCAGCTCTCAGCCCCTCTAGATGAACCTAGGCAAGTCTTTCAGACCCTACTGTTAAGGCAACGCGTCAGTCATGGGCCAACCCCATCAGTTTGAGTGAGCTCAAGGGTTTGGCCATGGTCCAGTCAGCTGTTTTCTGCTGTAAGACAGAGAGAAACCACATCAGACTCAAAGCTGTCATGGCGTTTACAGACATTGAGCCTCTCCATGTCTCAAGACTGACTTACTGGCAGTAAGAGCTCCTTCATTCTTTCATCTTCCACTACGGGTGCTGTTTCATTCTTCTAGACTCTGCATGGAGGCTCAGGAATGTGGTAGGCTCAAGGAGAAGACATAACAATAAAAACTGAGGGGAAACAGGCGTTGAGTACTTCAGGCTTTTCCCTGTCATTTGTCAGCAGGTCCCCATCCTCACCAAGCACTGAGCCCACACCTCCTGCTGAAACCCCTGCCAGTAGGCTCGCAGATGCCTTTCTCGATTCCCTTCACCTCCCTTGCAAGTGTCCTCTCCAGCTGTGCTGCGGCTTCTCCCAATGCCCCTTTCCACACATTGCAGAGGACCACCCTTATGACCTGAGGAGGCTGTCCTTGAAGGTTGGCCAGTTCTCCTGGGACCCTGTGCGCTCTGGGGCAGTTTCCCAGGGCTTCCTGCCATCAAGGTAGGTCCCTGCTGAGATTCAGATGTGCTCTTCTGAAGTCCGGGGCAGTAGTCATCCCGCTTGTCTCAGTCAGCCCTCCGAGGATCTTAAGCTCTACAGTATCATGGTCACAGCAGGCAAAGCTGCCCTTGAGATTTACATCATGCAATAGTTCTTCCTCATCTGTGAGTAGCAGGTCCA
>NW_010525650.1:16525-27718 GCF_000687285.1 Phaethon lepturus | reverse complement strand
CAACCTTAATGATTCTGTGTAATTCTGTGTGTGAAAGTACCTCCATGCTGGGTGAGGGAAAACAAGATCAATGAATTTACTCAGAAACAAGTTTTTCTAACTGGAAAAATGCAACTGGAAGAAACTGGAGTTGTCTAATAGATAGTCAGCTGAGAACACGGATGTTGATAGCTAGGAGTGAACGTGTTCTTCACTGCCCGTCAGGGACCCCTAAATTGTTTCAGACACCAATAGGTGTCTTGCATGATCATTGCTAGTACCTAGTCATGAGTTACCATGTATGTTGAGGTCAAAGAATATTGGATCTCAATAGAACCATCAAGTTCATTGCACAAAATTATAAACTTGTAGTATTAGGGAGGTTTCATCTACAGAGAACTGAAGCTTTGTGAAATGTCCTAGAGTATGCTCATTTTGGCAAGGAAATTTAAACGATATCTTGTTTCTAACATTATGCTGAGGGCCAGCTGGCAAGCAAGCTTGCAAGCACAAGACAGTGCAGGTGCAGACCCAGTCCAAGATCTACAGTGTTGTTAAATGCATCATTACGCCACAATATTATGTTCATAATGTCAGAATGACAACAACCATGCAAGATGTAGATAGTTGGTCTAGGCATCAGTACTGAGGATTCAGGTGTCAAGTGAATCAAAGCCACTCAGAGATTAAATATTGAATGATTTAAAATCACATTATGCCAAAAGGCAACCCAAATCCGGCCTGTTGCTGTTCTCAAAAAAAAAAAAAGGAAATCTAATGGAAAAGCCTCAGGGACACAGGACACTGTATACAATGTCACAGCAAAGGTGGATGACTTTGCTAAGTGGCGATACCTAGACTGTTTTGATGAAAATGGATATTCTATTAGCTTATGAACATCTATAGATGTATTATGTATAGCACGAAATTAGCAGGAAGGCAAGTTCCTTGCCAAACAGCCAACCATGAGTACAAGCAAAGCTTTCTCTCTTCAAAGATAAAAGGTAGGCAAACAACCAGAAGAGCAGCAGCAAGCTGTGGATCAGGAAAAAATCCAGTTCTTTTACAAGGCTTAAAGACTGTTTGTAGTTCTAAAGGTAGGGATGTCAAACCACTTCTCGGCGGTGAGAGTCAAATACAGGTGACTAACGAAAAGAAGCTCTTTGCGTGAACATTGCAGCAGTTTATTAAACAGTCTGTTATCTTTGATGAAATGCCATAAGAACCCCCAAAGTGCCAACTAGCAACCCTAGCAAATTTTCATTCTCAAAGCTACCAAACTGATGTCACCAGGTGAGACAAAAGGCATCATGGGGGTTCTCCTATGAAGTGATACATAGATGGTGGTCAGGAGATGGTCACGTTGCTGGTGCAGGTAAGGATCAGTTCTCAGGAAGTTCAATGATGCAAACAATATCCCCCCCTCCACAAACTGGAGAACTGACCATCCATGCCTTGATAAACCATTGTATTTCACTGTGCTCAACCTTTGCAAAAATCCTTGCAAGACCGATAGGCAGCTGCCCGGTTAGGGAGCTTGCTGGAAAACTGTTGCTGAAGGGCAGTCGAGCTTTCAGTGTGATTGAGACCGGACTGTTGCGATCCTTTTTTACAGCTGGGTAAAGTCAGGGGAAGTGCGAAGCAGAATAAAGACTTGCATATGGTCTGTGTCAGATGAAAGCCTTCAAGGCTGTAAGTTGTGAACGTCTTTGGAAGTCTTTGCAAAAACCCTGATGTCCAGACAGTTTTATCAATGCTGCTCACTAACTCCATGGCTTAGAGATGAAGGTTCCTGATCATGGCAGACTACCACAACATTTCACTGTCAATGGTACCAAGTGAGGTTGTATTTCCCTCCTGCTTCTCTTTTATAATTTCTGCAGCAATATTTTTTATGCAGCCATAATGGAAGATCCACATTGAATTAGCAGATGGTGTTTTCACCATGCAGAGACCTGATGCAAAATGAAAGCCTGTAGAACACCCATCTTTACTGATGAGAGTGCATTGTTCACCCACGCATGTTGGACTGCATGACACATTATAGGCTTATGACATCCAAATGCTAGTCAGCTCAAGGTGATTATCAAGAAAATAAATTCAGTCCTACAGCCTTCCTTGCTGGAAAGCATGTTGAGCCAGTTGAGAGTTGTGACAACACTCATCAGCCCGCTGCCCCACAACACTGCAACTGATGGTGGAGTCACATAGAAGACAGCAGAAGCCAGCTTCAAGGGAGATTCAAGCAGTATATCTGGAATGAAAAAATCATACAGCTTCTAATAGAGTGAATGCATACTATGCAAGCATCATCACTATTCTTCGCTGTGAAAAACTCACCATCAATTATATACTCTCTTCTTGTGTCCTTACTGTTCACAATTCCTGAACACTGACTTCTTGGGGTACTAAGGACTCAAAAAAAGTTCTCAGTGTTTTTGTCTGGGCACCTGGTACATCTACTGGGTAAAAGATTTTCCAAGGCTTTTTTGTACAACCAGTTAAAGTAGCGTGTGCAGGTCTGAAAACCAGGTTAGAAGCATATGCTCATCAATTACAATGAATTGCCTCTACAGTGTGGAAAACTCCAGAGAGAGGCTATCTGCTATGGCAATATTCATTTTGTCTGAGCATGTGAGCAAAACCAGCTTATGACACCGAGTGTAAGAGGTAGCAGAGGTGAGGGAGAGTAGATATGGTATTATGCATTCAGTGGGACAGCTAACACTTTGCATGGTAAGATAATCACACTTAAAATCAGAAGAAATTTATCAACCATAAACCACAAAATTTACATTCTAATAATCTGAGTCAGTGTGAGACACCATGATTTCCCAGCACCAACAGTAACAGTGGAGCAGGTCCTGCTATTCCAGAATTCATGAAATTTCATGAAAAAATTCATAGACTGCAAAACTCCTTGAGTTTGAAAACTGGGGTTTTCTGTGAGAAGGAAAGTTATTCACAATTTAAAGGTAAAAGTTTTGATATGTCTCTTGTACCAAAGGTCATGTTTCCTGGAGTAATGTCGCCATAGTATCCTCAAGTTCAGGTGGATGTAATAAGAGACTTCCATTATTTAAAGGAAAAACATTTGTAGCCCTTAAATTTGAGTCACAAAAGTCAACATATGGAGGTAAATCTCACACACATAAATTGTGAATTTATCTAAGCATATATAGCACATTTGAACTGAAACAGAAGGTACAAGCAAAATGTCATTTGATAGATAGTTTTTGAACCAGATTAAGAGCAGTGAAAATGCTACTAACATCCTGGGGATGAAACAAGGACATGGACACAGGGCCTTGCAATCAAAACACATCCCTTCTCTCATTTTATATACATAGCTCATTTCAGGTATATCAGAGTCACCTCTTCTCACCATAGACAGCTATAATCTTCTCTATTAAAGCTGCAGACTTGAACATGAGCTCATTCAAGCATTGTATTCTTTTTGTTCTCATTTGTGATCATGTCAACTGTCACAAGGGATTCTGAATGTTTTGTTTGTTTCACTTTGAGTTTCAGTGTGAATAATTCACATACAGCAAAGACCTGTAGTTCCCTAAGGGCTTAGCCACTGGAGGAAGACTCAGTAAATGTGCTTTACTCATGAAAGAAAGACTAAGATAATGGAATTCTCAGCAATATTTAGTCTGCACTGCCTATGTTCTCTGCAGAAAACACAGGCTTCTGCTACTCCTCCCTTCAAATTATTCAGTTAACAAATACTTGACATGTTCCTTTGATACTCACCAATATCATTTTTGACCCAAACAGCAATTTATAACAGCTTCTACAGTAAAAAGGAATTAACTTTCATGGTTATTTCCTTGCTACCTGTGATCATTTCACAGTCTCTTTATTTCTGTTTGTCTAATGTGTGATGCAAACTCATACATTACCCACACGTATAGAACAGAAACATGCTTAGACTCCACATTTGGATACTGTAAAAACCATGGGATTTTCTTTGCCCTCCCTTGCTTTCGATTGACAGTTCTCTTAACAAGAACAAAGAACATAAGGTCTATGAATTCTTGGACTTTAGCACTTTTCCCTAAGTAGAAATGATGAGAGGATACCTAAGGGGCATTCAAAATACAAGAATACGGGGTGTGAGACTGAAGGATTTTTCAATTCTCTCCCATGGGTCTAGGCACTTCCAGGCCAGTATAAAGGTAATTTGGCTTGAATACGAATGAAGTTTGAGCCACTGGTCAGTGCCTGAAAAATTCTGTCACCATAAGGAACAGTTCAAAACAGGCAGGGAATTCTTGAAGAAAACTTAATGCTCCAGAATACATATTTGACTCATGCTGCCAGTTATCTATTGTGGCAGCCATAGCAAGTTAAATGTGGAAGAAAAGGTTTAACAGCCAAAAAAACCAGCAAAAATATTACTGAAAGACTATAACAAATGGGAAGAGGAAAGCAGCAGCACCATGAAAACAGAGAGAAAAGGAGCAGATGAAGATGAGAAGGAGGAAGAAAATAAATGAGAGAATTGTTTCCTTCTCTCAGAGCGCCTGCAGCACCGTCCGTCCCCAGCCTCAGCGGCAGGATGAAAGGCACTTCTTCCCAGCTGTCAATATGTCTCTATTCATGTTTGTTAAAGCTGACCTAATGAAAGAGGAATACCTAGAACTGTAAGGCTGGAAAAATCCAAGCACCCCAATATATCCAGGAAATTTGAAGGACAAACAACTGCCTTTTCCTCCATTTTTTGTCAGTAAGGTATTGTTCACAACTAAATTTATATCCAAATTTGGCAGAATGGAGGCTGTTTGTGGTGCCCAAGCATTTAGATGAGTTATTGAATTTGCAGTATTTCTTACCCAGGCTTACGTGGCAAACCTGAGCTGAAATACAGGGCCCTGCTGTAAAAGTGCAAATCCCTGTACAAGGCAGAACCAGAACTGACTCCTCCAGCCCCAATGAATAACCAAAATTTTGTACTCTGAGTATCTGAAAACTTACAACTATCTGATATCTGGTATTTCATTAATATGCTGGTCCAAAACCTTCACATCAAAAGACTGAATAAGCCTTGAAAATAACAAGATGTTTGTATGCAATCTGCAATCAACAAATAAAGAATGATAATTTTAGAACATGATTCCTTGAACTTTCCCTCACATATTAACAGCAAACATCTACAGTAGCTCAGAGCTACATTCCTGTGGCTGCAAACACAGTTTACTGTAGAATAAGTAAACAAAAACTTTAAAAAATTATGTTCAATAGCCCAGTAAAGTACCATTAAATCATTCATTATGCTGGAAAGAAGGCAGTTCCCCAGAAGACAAACATGTTACAAAAGAATAGAGGTTTGTAAAAGTACATTCTGAGCTGGTAACAATCATCTAAAGTGAGGTTTGTACAACATTTTGTATCATTTTTCCATCTGAGGTCAAAACGCACATTCGCACTGGTATGCCTATTTTAATGGAGGCCAATCTGCCAAAGGATGTTCCACCTTTGAAATAATTTTATATTTGTGATTAAGAAGTTAAATTCACAGTGCCACTTGGCCCCCATTACATATATCAGGGGCTGCAATGTCAGGCTGTACAACTAAGTGCAGTATAATTGTTGATATTTAGTTTTAATGTCTACTCAAAAGCCCCACAGTATGCTGATTAAATTTTCTCAAAGCAATTTACCATCAGAGTATTATTATATCAAAATTTTAAAAAGCAGGATATCGAATTAGACAAAAATGTGTTTTGAAAACAGTGGAGAAAGCTCTTTGACAGTGTTGAAATATCTTGTTTTGACATTTTCAGCATAAGAAAGTAGGAACAGGAGTTTGCTAAGCAGGAACAGTGTTAAATGACTCTGTACAGTTCCGCAATCTCTATTTTGATAATTTCAAAGTTCTGTTTACAGTAGCTATTATTTATACCAGATTTCTGCAGTGGGGGAAACTAGCTCACTAGGAAATTAAAGTGTTTTGATATGGACATTGAAAAAAGCATAGTCCTAACCAGATGATACTAATCACCCATCCATGGTTTAAAAAGATTTTTCAAGAAAATAGCAAATTGCTAGTTATCGTCTGTCATTTTCTTATTCATTTTTTAGACAGAGTGGAATTAGCTCCAGCTTATATGCACTATCGTCTTTAAGTCACAGTAATAACGGTTCACCTTCTGATTGTCGCAGTCTCATTCCTGCGCTATAGGGACCAATTTCATGTTGGACTTTGGGTGCCTGTTTGAGTTCAGCCAGACATTTCTGGTCATAATATGATCTAGTCAGTTGAAATTCTGCCAATTCAGTGCTGCTGCTAATCTCCAACTTCCCTTGGAAGGAAGAATAGGGTTTTTAGCAAACAAACTACAAGGAGAAAAAATAAGGTCCCGCAGTGAAATTTCAGGAGAGAAGGCACTTATGTCAAGGCATGGAGTAGCTCTGTGCCTGTGTTGCCAATAAAACCAAATGCCAACCTGTAGCTCAGAGTGGACTTTAATCCAGGGTTTGGGAGCAGTGTTAAGGAACAGAGAAGAAGACTCAGGCAATTGATAGTGTGTAAATAGATAGAGTGGGTAATGAAACACGGGGTGAGAGGAGGAAAAACAACTGTCCAAAATGTGTAGGTTAGATGGGTCTTCTTTCCTTTAGTCCTTTAATTCCTCTTAGTTTCTTTTCTTGCTGAACTCTTAATGTTATACCTTATGGCTCTATGGAATTATGAAAAGGCTGTGCAATTTATGTCATGTAGGAAGTGAGACTTATAGTGAGACAATGTAAGGTCAGGCTTATATTGTAAACACAAGTATGATCAAATAAATTACATTGACAGATTAAACTTTTAATTAGCAACAAGATCTTCTACAGAGGAGACATTTGCCCTTGTGGCTACAACACAGTTCAGATTATAGATCCCAATAAATACAAGATACCAAGGTTATGCTAAAGTGTGTTTGACAAGTTATTGTTATGATTTGATAATGAGGAAAAACAGAATGACAGACAAATATATTTACTTTCTACTAAAATGAAGGACTGAAATATCTATTCGGTTTCTGATATTGATAAGGAAATCTGCACACTTGAAAGATGTATTTACAACTGAATTTCCCGGGTCATCTTGAAGATGTCATAAAGGTTGCATGCAAATAATTTTTAAGAGACATAAAAAGAGCAGAGACCATTAAATATGTAATACAGAGGTTTATTAACAAAAAAAAGGGTCTTCTCAAAGGCAATTGCAGTCAAAAACTGATCGAGGACATCCAGTTTCGCTCAATTCATTAGGCCTGCCCAGGAAGTCTCATTCCCACAGATCAGCTGAAGAGGGACACAAGTCTTTGAGGCTGTGCAATTAACCCAACTTGGGCAGTGTAATTGCCAGGTCTCCATTGCTTACTCATGCTAAGCTGTCTTCCCCCAGCTGCCTTGAAACACAGAATCCCTTTTAGGCAGCCCTGGTCCTATACATGTGGGGCTGACCTTATACTGTCTCTTTCCTGTACTGAAAGCAAGAAACCTTTTGCACAAGTAACCTAACTGATTAAAGAGGAGCTGCACCTATGACCTAAAAGCCCTATTTTATAATCCTCTGTGGGTTGTGCTTTGTGTTTGAATCCGCTATCACTCTGTCAGTCATTCCTGTATCAGCTGAAAAAAATTCTCACACTACCAGTTGGTTGAAAGGAGATTCAAGGAACTTCTAAGTCAAATCATGAGATGTCTACAGGCTTAGACAACCACAGAAAGGAGATGACTTAAAATGTTACCTGGTATTTAACTAGATTTTCTTTTTATTTACATTCCAGCTCATTGAATTCAGGTATGGGTTAAAGGGCGCTGAAAGAGGTAGATGATATCATTCCATAGGCTGCTGACTGGCTCGTTCAGTTGTCCTAGATTAATCTAAAAATTTGGCTGTCCACAGTTGTTTGAGATGCCAAAAAGGAGATGAGATATACCTATGGGGCTGGCAGAGGCAGGAGCTAGAAGACATACATGGCCTGAAGGTGAGATCTGTTCAGAGATTCAGGTGTCAAGATTTAGGCATCTACAGACAGATATTTCCAGATTAAGTGTCTGGAATTCGGAACTCATTCTGTGACTTGGACTCTCTCTCTTCTCATTCTGTGCAGCACAGAAGTCTGAAGAGTTTTTTAACCAAGTTCAGCAAAAGCTGGTTTTCACCAATAGTGACTTGTTTCTTTCGAGGCCACCAAAAATAAACTGACAGAAATGCGTAAGTACTACTTAAGTTTAAGAAGCAGCAAGGGAGGTTTTTTGCATTGATGTAGAAACGCCCAACAAAAACACTTTATGTCAAGCGCTTATCAATTCTTTGCATTTCAAAGGTAGGCAGATGCATCTGCATCTTTTCTGGAGTATATTCATCTTCACTGACATAAATAATAGCAAATGGATAATTTCATTGTATCATTGTGATTGAAAGTAACATGAAATCTGTGAAGCAGTAAATATAAGTTAAGAACATCAGGTGCGTACACATTATTGAAATGTTTGGATATATGATGGGAGTTATAAAATAACTACTAATATCAGCATTAATTTCAGATGGAGCAGAACTGAGTTTGCAGGTGCAAAACCCTGGAATATGCATACATTTTACACTAGACTATTATGAACTAAAAAACCCGTCAGGCCCTCTCTCAAAATATGTGCTCCAGTGTCCTTTGAAGAAACTGTGCCTAGAACTCAGGCGTCCTGTGTTGTGGGTAGATATTCAAAACTCTAGAACACTAATATCTAGGTGGAGTATCTAGACACCTAAATACGGATGAATGGGAGCTTTATATACACAGATGCCCTGCACAAATGGGTTACAAATCTAATTCAATTAAGGAACCTCCAAGCTAGTTGTTGACAGTCAAAAGTTGTCAACAGGTCTAGGCAATAATACAAAGGAGATGTTCTTGACTGCTGCTGGGAATCAAGTCAGGCAAG
Organism: Phaethon lepturus; assembly: GCF_000687285.1. Lineage (NCBI taxonomy): Eukaryota > Metazoa > Chordata > Aves > Phaethontiformes > Phaethontidae > Phaethon > Phaethon lepturus. The sequence continues at coordinate 18,799 of NW_010525650.1, read as the reverse complement.
ATCTCCTAGAACATCTAAAACAGACACCTATGCATGGACAGCTGAATCCCACCATGGCTGTCTCCTGTTATTTTCAGTGGGGAACTGGTCAGAGTCCGAGTCTAGAGAAGTATTAGGCTGACCTAATGGTGTCCTACAGTATAGGTGTCTACTTTAGGATGAGAAGAATAGCTCTTCAGGCTCCATTGACAACATTGAGTAGATCTCTATCAACTATGATGTAGGTTCAGACAGTTAGCTCATGCAGATAGATTTACATGTAGACAGCTAAATGAAAACATGTTAATCTGGATGTAAATTTTTAAAATTTACGACATGTTAATTTATTCTTTAATGTTACAGCAAGAACAGAAAATGGTCAGATTATTCTCAGTAAAGTTGGGAAAATGTGTTTTTCTTCATATGGATACTATTTGAAATGGCATGTGGCATAAAGGAGATCACTAAATATAAAACTCAGAGGTGTTATGGGAAAAAAAGTTAGTGTCTACTCTTATTGTTTCAGTGTCAACTGCCACCCACTAATATTTATGAGGTGAAAAGAATAAACATCAGCCTCAATGTCTGTCCAGAACTCCGTTACCCAAATTTTTCTTTATCTCTTTAAACCTTAATTAACATTTAAGTCTTTTTCAAATTAAGATGTTATAGAAATGGTGAGATTTAGAGATGGAAAATACTCACTCCCATTGTGTTAATGCTTTAAAGAGCTGTGCTCCTGCTCCATCCTCAGATAATAACGAACTGATTGCTTTTTCTCCCCTCAATTCAGAACTCCTTTGAAGCCAGCTGTAACCAGCTCAAGCAGTGGCTAATGCTCAGACTGAGCTACATGAAAATAGCATTGGTGCAAATCTCCACCTTCACCAGCCTCCCTCTGCCTAGCAGATTAAAAAAATGAAAAGACACGCAGTAGTAGTGTTTCAGAGCTCCTCAACAACTAAAGCAATTGCCTGTAACAACTTATTGTGATATCCCTGGAAGAAATGTACAGGAGTGAACAAGATCAGCTCCGTTTTCCCTTGATAAGATGATCAAAGGTATCAAAGGTAGAATTGTCATTAGAGATGCAGTCTTTATTCGCTACTACAAGGAGCCCATCAGTCCTCAGTACAATGCAGCCTGTCAGTTACAAGGATAAACTACATTCTTACCCAGGCAAAGATTAAAAATCACATGTTTTCTTGTTAAAATTTCTCAGTCTTTCCAAAACCAGAAAATTGAAATGTAGGTATGAAGAATCCACTTCTTCTTGCAAAGGAAATAAATCAAGATGTCCTACCCAATAGACCTACCCATGCCCTCCACCTTAAATCCACAACGGCAGCATTGATGAAGGGAACCTTGAAAGGTGCTAATGATGTAACTACAAAAGGCAGGAAGAAAGAACTCAAGCAGAGAAGGAGAACATACAGCAGGAGAGTGGTGAAGCACTGGGACAGGTTACTCCAAGAGGCAGTGGAACCTCCAGCTATGGAGGTTCCCAAGACTCAGCTAGACAAAACCATGACTGGCTTTTGATTTAGTGCTAGCAATAGTCTCATCTGGAGTGTGAGGCTGGAGACCTCAAGAGATCTTATCAAGCCAACAGTAGTATGATTTTAAGAAGATATGATAGAGTGAGGCCATTTACCAGAGACATTCAAGCAATTTGCAGCAGTTAACCCATGAAATACAAAACATATTCAGGTCAAACTAAAGGACTCTCTTGAGTCTAGAAAATTAACCCCTCTACCATTGAACGCAAATCTATGTAACATTTCAGAGGTGCCATCAGGGAAGCATTAAGGCATTTCCTTGCATCTTGTGTTGAGGGAATTCTAAAACAAGGTTTCAGTTATTGAAAACAATCATGCTGAGACTTTTAGCTTTAACTTGCATTTCCTTCTGCTGCTGCTCACCTCTGAAAATATAAGTTGCAGAGGGAAGTCAACATTTTGCAAGGGGATGCCTGGGCGTCTGTATCAATGATAAAAGGACAAAAACACCTTTACAAAGTTTCATGCAATAATTGAATTGCAAGAGCAGTGTCCTCCTTTTGGACATCTTGAAGTCCTCAATTTTCTTTATACACACTCGTAGATAGACCGTTAACATCTTAAAATAAAAGGAGACCGATTCAAGCAACAAACAGCTGGCTTATTACATGTTGTTATAGTGTTGTAATTATGTTGTAATTCCTTTTGCTTTCGTATTACTCACATTCTCTTTTTTTTTCCCCTGTTTAAAATAATTTTATCCAAATAGGCAGTAGAATGATAGGATGGAACTCAA
>NW_010525650.1:13674-16494 GCF_000687285.1 Phaethon lepturus | reverse complement strand
CTGAAAGCAAGCAGCTTCAGGAAACAGCATAGACTGAAAATTGTTCCTCCAGTCTTCACAATGAATACTTTTCGATCATCCTACCATTCAAGGTCAATTTGTCAAATGGCTTTGCAGACACATAGGAGGTATTTGCAGTGTGCGTTATTCGCAGCAGATAACACGACTCACACCACCTGTAAACACCGAGGCAGACATGACCCCTTTATTAGTCGACATTTCAAAGAAGGTTCCTTTTGCAGATTTTAGGTCGTGCATATACCCTGTGCCTAATGTGTCATTTGAACTCGTAAAAAAAAAGCATCTCTCAATATTTACGTTCTAAAATATATCCTTTTGCTTACTTAAGACATATGGCTCTCTGGCTAATGAAGTGCTGCCAAATGATCTGCTATGTTGTAAATGGGACATACAGAGGTGGACAAGATAATTACATTATTTATCAAGTGACTTTTCAATCAAAGTCAAGGAGTCTTACTAAACACAGGCAAGGTGAAAAAGACATCTTGGTGTTCTTGTGAGAAACACTTTTATAGAGGAGGCTCCCTTTGCTGCTAGAGAAAAAATATGAGCACCCCATTGAAATGAGCTGAATATTTTAGTGTTTTTGTAATTATATATAAACATATAAATGTATTTTTATATATCAATTTTTGTCTTTCCAGATAAATTTTTACAGAGGTCTGAAGGTAAAAGCATACACAACATTGGTAATATCAGTGATTGTATGTTAGAAGAGTGTGGCTCCTCCTTCATTGCATTCAAATTGAGTTTTACATCTCAAAGATTTTCTTGATTTCTTCTGACTCATATCTGTGTGAATTTGGGACCAAGCTAATAAAGTCAGTTATACAGTCACAGATCTGGTGAAAGTAAGACATGAATAAACACTGCACATAACCAGCATACAGAGAAAAAAAGATTATAGTAATAGTCCCCTTAATATTAAGTCATAATATTGTAGAAGCATAATTTCAATTTCTAGGTGAATGGCAATCTGTCATAGCTAGCAAGCTTGGAAACAAATATCTGCTTTCAGGGATTTTATATTCTTTTTCTGCTTTTGAGTGGAAAAAAAATAAACAAAAGAGTCAAAATAAGAGAAGAAAGTAGTCATTTGGATAAATAAACAAACCAGCAATCTTTTCTTAAATATTATTCCACTTCTCTGCTTGCCATCATTCTCTCTTTTCATTTTCTTTTTTTGACTGTCATCACTGAGTCACCATAACTTCCCCAATGGACCGTTACTGACTCTGCTAACAAGCTACAGTTGCTGTTGAGAACACCAAAAGTCAGGCAAGGCAGGTCCTGCTGGGCTGGTACTGGCAAGCCCAGAGAAGGTCAAGTCACCTGCTCTAGTCAAACCACAGTGATGGGCAACTGTTCGTGCATTAGACAAGGAACAATCTTTCTTAGACAGAAAGAGGGAGGTGGGACCAGGTTTTGGGATAGTCAGTTCCCTGCTGTTTCTAGTATGCAGCACAAAGTATAGTTGTGAAATATCTGCTACTCAGGGTGAGCTGTTTAGGGAACAACGCTATCTTGTTCTGCTTTTCTTGACATTTGCAGAGATTTAAAAGGCTCCTAAGACTGCAAGTATACTTGGTGCAACGTTACAGTTTTTATACTCAAGCAAAGTGTCCTGGTGTACCTATGGCACTGTAAAAAGTAAAAACAATGACAGAGGAAAAATATTATGGTCATACTAAAGATCTGCTTATCCCCTAAGTTTAGGAAAACATTAAGTAAACTGTTTAGAATGGGATGGTAAATTCATGTCCAAAGAAGAGCAATGAAGCTGGTGAGGGGTCTGGAGCACAAATCTTATGAGGAACAGCTGAGGGAACTGGGGTTGTTTAGCCTGAAGAAAAGGAGGCTGAGGGGAGACCTTATCACTCTCTACAACTACCGGAAAGAAGGTTGTAGCAAGGTGAGTGTCAGTCTCTTCTCCCTAGTAACAAGCGATAAGATGAGAAGAAATGGCCTCAAATTGTGCCAGGGGAGGATTAGATTGGATATTAGGAAAAACTTCTTCACCAAAAGGATTATCAACCATTGGAACAGCTGCTGATGGAAGTGATTGAGTCAGTCAATATCCCTGGAGGTATTTAAAGGACATGTATACATGGCACTTAGGGACATGGTTTAATGGTAGACTTGGCAGTGCTCCATTAATAGTTGGACTTGATGATGTTAAAGGTCTTTTCCAACCTAAATAATTCTATACATAAAAGCAAATATCTGGGTCGCTCTAGTATCTAATGAGACATAAGAACTGAATCCATCATATCTGTATTATATCATGAAAAGCCTCTGGAATCTCACTTTGTGTTGCATATGCATGAGGATGGGTCATTTACAATGCATTATATTTTGAAATTTGTATTGGCCAACCAATTGCTATAGGATGATCATGATTCATGCAAGCAATGAAAAGACTTCATGGAGGCAAAAAGCAGATCAGTAATGAAAGTGTATTTATCTTTAAAGTTGCATTTTGAATAAAATGATTTGTGAGTCTTTAAGTATCATACAGTAAGTAGTTGGAATTTTTAACATCTATTCATAATTAAATGAGTCATGAAAGCCTGAAGTTCTATTGTGCCCTTAAATGAATTTCTACATGGACAAACATTAGGGAGCTTGTCCCTAATAACACAGATGCAATTGCAACTCCCTGTGATGTAAATATGTGTGGGTGGGCATTGCTTATAAAATCAAAAAAACAGGACTGGAAAAAATCTTAAAACATCATCTGCTTGTTATTTGCATCTTAATTATCAGACATGATAATCTATGTCTGACCCTTGACCCGAG
>NW_010525650.1:6411-13643 GCF_000687285.1 Phaethon lepturus | reverse complement strand
CATTCCTGAAAGGTGCTTTTCTAACTGCTGGTAACAGAGACAGCACTTTTCCCTTCCCAACACAATCTATTCCTCTCCTGCACAGGCACTATCATTAGAAACATTTTCCTAATGCCTGCTGGAAACAACCCTAAGATATTCTCAAGAAAAATTTTTGTCCTGTCCGCTGCAAACAGTGGGGATGGACAGTTTTCCTCCTCTCCTAAGCAGAAACTATTACATGGCAAGTCTTAACTACTTCAGCCAAAAAGTAATAACCGGTTGCCTTAGCAGAAACAGAGTTATTGAGGAGGGAAAATTGTCACAAGGCGACAGCCTCCTGCTTTATGAGAAGTTCCATAAATTCAGGATTTATACATCATCTAGAAACTATAATGTGATGCTATTGATATCATTCCTTTATTAATTGAGAAACAATAAACCCAGGGATGAAACAGTCAGTAATCACTCTTCTGATAGCATGAACAAATTCTCACTGTACTTTTGAAATTGATGTCAAGCAATGGCAAACTTGGTAATATCTCTTCTCAGGCTCTGTTCTGAAACATTCCAAGTTCTCTCTTTGATTTTCTTATTGTACTATTTTAAGAGAATAGCTGGGGACTGAAATACTCCAACTATTTCAATCTGCTCTTTCACAGGCAGAAATGCCTGCATTTGATTTGATAATTCTGTTGTTACAGTTTCATGTGCATGGCACAGAGGCATGAGAAAGAATTAAGGGCCAAGATGGCAATAAAAAAAGCCATTTAAGCCTCTAAAATTTGTTAGATGAGCACTGGGCAATAGCTCTTCAACAACTCAAAAGTGTGTTTTCCACAGAGAACTCTTTGGATCTTTTTTTTTTAAATCTTAGCTATAATACTTGATTCAAGCAATATTGCCTTATGCTCCTTTTCTGTGAAAGAATACTGAAACTGAGTCTTCAACACATGCCTGCTAAAACTCAGCATAAAATCTTGGTTTTTAAAAAAATTATCAAGAAAATGCAATGTTTGCCCAGTATAATTTCAGAAGTTCACCTGTCTGACAATTTATATTTGCACTATGCATGGGAATGTTCAAACGTTTTACTATACCAAGTAAATCAAACCACATCTTTAACTGATGGTATGGCAGAATTCAGGGTCCCATGAAAGTGAAAAACCTGTGAGAAGGAGGGTGTTCAATGCCTGAGGGACAAAGAAGAAGAGCTACAACAGTGAAGACTGTGGATGGATGACTTCTGGTAAGGCAGCCACGGTAGAGGCTGAGCAGTCTTTGACACAGGAATTGTATTGGCCATTTACTTTGATAGCATGAGGAAATTGTGTGGACGAGGGGAACCGATCATCAGGCTGTTTAGTAAAAGGATCGTACTGGTTCCACATTTGTCAAGTCAGTGGCCAATGTGGAGTGAGCATCAGGAAAGACAAAAACAAGAGGAGGGATGAGATCAGCCTGAAACCCTACAAAAATAGCTGTGTTCTCTGCCCCAAAAGGAAAGATTGACTTTAATAACCTCTGCTGGAAACAAAATCAGTAGACGATATGCATACATTTTTTAAATGTTAGTTGGACTCTAGAAACCAATGTAAAACACCTGCAGGCTGGCTAGACCAGTATAATTAGTTACTCTCTCTTTTTTTCTCATAATAGGAACTCACCCTTATTGCAATAGGGAGCTGTATAAAAGTAATAGAGTAGGAAATTATTGCCAAAGTGGAAAGGACGTCACTGTTGTGACAACGGATGTACATTAGAAACTTTCTGACAATATAACCATGGCGTCAGAGTAGAAAATATCCTATTCTGTATCACCCTTAAATTCACCATTACAGCTGTTGTAATATCCTAAGTCATATTATTTTTGGAGATCAAAGGCAAAGCTGAATGTTAACTTAGTTATTGGTTCTTACTAAATGCTGATTTCATGATGTAGGTTGGCTATGCTAAAGACAAGGATGATCTTTGAGCAAAGATAATCCTTCACCCAAGGAGCTTAAAAACTAGACATATTTGCAGGCACTTAGTGAAATATCACAATTTGGAGAGTCAAAATTATGAACTCAGCTTCTCAACATAACGATTTCTTCAGCTAGTGTTTGTGTTTCACTGCATACCAGTATAAGGCTTTTCTTTTTTTTATTCTGAGATTAAAAGAAGAGATGCTACAGAAGGACTCAATTCCTAAGAGAAGTTATGCTGCTCTGTTCTGCTTCATCGTTGCTGGGACTTTTGCCTCGCCAGATTAGGTGTCCTCTGTTACCCATGTTCTTACACTATTATTTCAACATCACTTCATACCTGAAAGGGTCCTTTATACATAGCATTAAGGAACAGAGAGAAGTGCATAGAGAGGTACTAAAGCACAATGGGAAGTAAATGTTAATTTCTGATACTGAACCATAGGTTTCAACACACAGTCTCATTCATCATGTGCAGCACATCTCCTAGAAAAGATGTGCATTGGCCTGATGTTCAGTGAGGGGTGTCAGGGGAACCATGCATTGTATTCCATTCCTTCCTTCCTTCCTTCCTTCCTTCCTTCCTTCCTTCCTCCCTTCCTCCCTTCCTCCCTTCCTCCCTTCCTCCCTTCCTCCCTTCCTCCCTTCCTCCCTTCCTCCCTTCCTTCCTTCCCTTCCTTCCCTTCCTTCCCTTCCTTCCTTCCTTCCTTCCTTCCTTCCTTCCTTCCTTCCCTCCCTCCTTCCTCCTCTTTCCTTCTCTTTCACTCTCTCTCTTTCTTGCTCTCTTTCTTTCTCTCTTTCTTTCCCTTCCCTTCTTTCCCTTCCCTTCCTCCCTTCCTTCCTTCCTTCCTTCCTTCCTTCCTTCCTTCCTTCCTTCCTTCCTTCCTTCCTTCCTTCCTTCCTTCCTTCCTTCCTTCCTTCCTTCCATCCCTCCTTCCGTCCTGTCCTGTCCTGTAGATACTTATTCCAGATTAATGCCCTTTGAAAGAGGACTATGGCAGGAACTGGCACTGTGAACCTTCATGTGCTGCTCCACCAAGTTTATTTTCTTTACATTAGCCCACAGTAATCCATATTTTTGTTCTGGGAAGCCACAGTACTAATATAATCAGGGATGAGGCAGTAGTATCACCAGGCTGATCTAACCTTTCCCAGGCTGCCCTCTTGACCTATGCTATACATGTCTGTATTGTAACTTGAGGAACTGTTCCCCGTGTTTCTGGTTCACGGGTCATTATTGCTCTTTACATGGGTGAGATCTGAATGAAACAAGATTGATCACTGCATTGTTTGAACCATTCTTTGACTGTCCATCAGCTGGTTGTTTCTTGATATTCAGTTTAAAAAGCGAAGAGCTCTGAGCCAGACATTACTTTGGAGAACTACCTCTGGGATATTTATTCAATGATTAGAGCAGAAAATCTATTCCTAAGGCAGCTCCCAACATGTAGGTATCCCTTTACATAACTAAGACCCTGATATAGGGAGACAATATATGCATGAAAGTTATATCATTTTCTTTTTGCTTCAAAAGGGGTTTCAAAGGACTCATCTTTGCAAATCCCCTTTTTCAGCTCTGTTTCTTTAATCCAAAGAAATACAGCATATTAATGTTAGAGTGAACTGATATAAAAAAGGAAGATGTGGCAAATACTCCCAAGCTTCTTCAGGGATTTTTCACTCTACTTTTTTCTCCACCTCTGCATTATCAAGTGAAAGAAAACCTTGTCATTACCTTTCTTCTGCAATGAAAATGAGGTAAGGCATTTTCTTCACAGCTCTGCTCTGCCTCCCTGCAGATCGATTGCTAATTGGACTCTTCCTTTCGATTGTTAATTGGACTTTTCCTTAAATGGTCTAGCAGATGTTTTGAAAAATTTCCTATGTTTTGAGTCTACATATATTATATGAGATCCCTGTTTTGATAACCCTGTGGCTTCTGTTGCATCCCCTGTTTACTATAGTCATGCCAAGCCACATCATACCAAGCGCATGAAAAGTTCATAGGCTCATGATAGGTAAGAGTCAGCAACATCAGACATGGTAGTGAAATGTATAAACAGGACTTTAACTTTCATGGCAGAGGCAGTAATCCTTCCATGCTGCTCAGCCTGAAACAACTGGTGAGAGTCCAGAGGACAGTAATGGGAAACAAAAAGTGTGGAAAAAAATTTCACTTGAAGAAATCTGTTATAGCATTGGGGTTGTTTAGATGCGAGAAAACTGGGGACGGAGTACTGCAGTAGTGTTCTAGTAAAAATATTGTCTAAGAAGTCCTTTATGGACAAGTTGTGAAGAAAGTTACATAATTAAATAAATTCCTGATAGTAAAGATAGTCAGTCTCTGAATTCATTGCCTTGCAAGACTGTGAAACAGCCGTTGTTAATCCTAGCTTTTAACATGAAATGAATGGGATTATAAAACAATCCTCAAAAACAGTACTTCCCTTGGCTAGTTCTTTGCCCAGTTTACAATTCTTGACATATTCACTGTTTTCTCCAGCTGAATTAATATTTTCTTTTGCAATCTAAATATACTAGCTTCCACATACTCTACTAAACCTATATTTTTTAAAAAATATGATACCAGCTGGGTGAATATAACCCAGTTTACCTTTGGCGCAACCATGTAATTCAGCCCCAGGTTCAGTGAAGAGCAGGTCTGTAGCAGCAAACACCATAGGCTACTTCTCCTCTCTGTGGTATTACTGGAGGCATTTCTTGCAAGGTGAAGAGTACCGTCAGCAGTTCCTAAGTAACAAAGGAGAAAGGATTTCTCCCCCATACCATGAGGTGTGATTATTAAGTGGGTCTGAACAGATACCAGTAAGTCAAGCCGCAAAGCTGCAGCATATGTTATTCAACCATTAACCAGTTTTCTTCCCATCCGGCCAATTCTGCCTGCAGACCTCAGAAACCTGCCACCCAAAAGCCTGCTGTCTAATTTACTGAATTTACCTGAAGGATGAGCAAGTGAGGAGATGCCTGTCAGCTTGAGGCAGTCTGGGTAGGAGGCTGGCTGTCCTTAGAGAGGTTACGAATGATGATGGAGCTAAATTTGGAGGGGTAAATTCTTCTGATATGACAAGTAATCACGTGTGAGGTATGCATTGTTGGCTCTTAGCTGAGAATGACAACAAAATGTAGTGGGAATGTTGTGACAGAGATGCACTGAGCCAGATGCCTGAAAACTCAACCATGCTAGCTGGATTAGAGTCAGTGCTCCAAAGGCAAAGCACCAGTTGTTGCTCTTTGCATCCAGAAGGATTGTTGTTACCAAGTCTAGCTCTTTTTTGTCCCATTGTCACCATCACAGAGGTTGTGACAGGGATAATCAGAAGGCAGGAGATAGAGGCAAGTTGTCTTTAGCCCTGAGGTGGGATAGTCTTTCATTTAGGATGATCTATTGTTGCCATGTTGAGTTGCAGTCCTTCTCTTGCCTTAGCACTTACAGGCTAAGGCTCATTTGACCTGATGCTCATACAACAGTCAACTGAGATCTTCATAGTTTGGCACAGTTTCTCACATTCATCAGAAGCTCCAGAGAGGTTTGGCAAGTGAAATTCTTTAAAAATGCATAGAAAAGAGAATTTGTTCCATTACTTATGATTCCTTTGACACCTCCATCTGAGTGCAACACAGCTAAGCATCACTCCATACCCTGAAACATGGCACAACTAGGCATCACCCCCTTGTGATAACACCCCTAAACATGCCATGCACTGCTGACTTGTTGGTAGTGCACGCTCGTGACAGCTTCTAAAAATCCCTTCACAGAGTCATGATCCAACCATTCACTAATGTCTTTGTTGATGCTTATCAGAGTATCATGCTGCCCAGGTACCTGCTCCGCATGGTGCAATCCCACGCTTCTCTAGGCGAGCATACAACTCTTTGAGGGATGATATGCTGCCAGTGTGTTATGCCTTAGCATCTTTCTTTCTTCTGTGAGGTTTCAGGAGTTAAAACAGTTTCTCTTTTTCTTTCACAGCATGCAGTTCTTCCAGTCTGTCTCTCCATATCATGTGCATACAACTGGCTACCTTGAACAAATTCTGAGGGTTACTTGTGCTTGAATGTAAGGTGGTTTAGTATGTTCTGCTCATCTCTTTTCATCCTTAGAGATTCCTGTTCTGTTATTCCAGTACTCTCTCAGCACCTCAATCTCTTCCTTAGCTTTTATTTACTTTAAATACAGTCTGCACCTGTTCATACTAGCCTCAGTTCTCAGGCAGTCTGTGAAAAATCTGTTGCTAATAAGTTGTCTCAATTCATGAGAGAGCTGCCTTGTATACGAAAATGTGCTGTCCTTGTGAATTACAGCTAGTTCCGTTAAAAAACAAAACAATTTCCCAAATTTTCCTTTACAATGTTTTGCATTCTTCTCCTGTTTAAGTAAAAAGAGTTTGGCCAAATTTTTTTGCCTCCTTTCTGAGAAGAAATGCAAGCTTGCAAATACGAATTATCTAATAAAGGGTGAGTTTACTCTCTTCAGCTAGGATAATAGGAAGGCAATAATTAGGAATTTAGATTATACCCTTATTATTATATCCATCTAATATTCACCATCAGTTCTAAAAATTAATCAGAGGACAGTTATATCCACACACAGAGAGCTCATTTCCTTGGGAAACCAGGCTAAGTACACAGTCCCTGCTCCATTAGGGGAGCTGATGAAAGACAAGGTGAGTAGGAAACTAAGTAATGGGGAGGAAAGCACAGCCAGAATATAAAACTGTGCGAGGGGGTTTTTTTTCTGCATTGCCCTTGATCAGTTGAGTTTTTTTCTCCTTGTTACAGACGTGTTATAAATGAGAGGTGGTGCCACATATTCTGTGTTACGAGCAGCAATCCCAGCACACAAAGCCAGTGATGAGTAGATTTTAAGAGGAGATAGATGGCCACAGAAAATTCAGACATTTCGGTAACCATTTTCTTCCCCCAAATTAGAGCCTTAAAAGAAAGACCTTGGCAATTTTAACCAATAATGGCACAAGACTAAACAAGCTACAGTATCCTTCAGGAGAGCAAGAATCACTTATCACTGTGGAAAGACCAAGAGTTTACATCAAACTCGCCTTCCTCTCCTTCCTGGATACCCAGGGAATCATCCCTGCCCTGATGTTTCCCGTATGTCCCATTTCCACTCCTTCCCCGTGAGTACCTACAGAGCCTGCTTGAGCCTCACTGCTTGGCAAGACCTGTCACATCCTCACCAGCACAACCTCTGACACAGCATTAACACATGACACAGCAAGCAACTTTCTACATGCTAACTGCCTCCTC
>NW_010525650.1:0-6263 GCF_000687285.1 Phaethon lepturus | reverse complement strand
CACGACTACCGCCCTCCTCTCCTCCCCTCTCCTCTCCTCTCCTCTCCTCTCCTCTCCTCTCCTCTCTCATAATTCTTTATCCAAATACCTTCAGGCCTCTCAGCCCCTTAACAATCATCTAAGAAAGAGAAAAGTTACAGGTTATGTAGTGAAACTGGCAAAACGTAATTTAACAGCTACCAGCCATGTCCGCTTTCTATACTCCCAGCAGCTGCATTATGTACCCTCGCTCTTCTCCCTCTGTCCCTCCTTCGCTGCGCTATAATTTGCCGTGATCTATTAGGCTGAAAATTGTGGTCAATGTTCCTGATCAAGGCAGCGCCTGGTGGCCACGCACTTAAGCATTGCTGAAACCACTGAAACTGTGCCGGTGAGTACAGAGTGTGTAGCTCGCTCAGGGGTTCCACACATGGGCGGAGGTTGAGTCTCCTGCCCTACTACACAGCAGTACACCTGTAGGTGGCTGTGTAAGTAAGACAGTATAATGGTTTGTCTTTTTTTTTTCAAACATCACAGATTTTAGCTTCTTTCTTCATGTACTAACAGGTATTCTTTTGCCTCTAAGGCTATCATTAACTTGTAATTTCAATATTATATTGTGTTCCTTGTTCATCTAATTGTGTTTGTCTTGTTTAGCTGTCTCTTCTCTGCTTCTAATAGTAACTTGCTATTTTTAATATTGGAGCACCCTTTCATACAGCTAAATTTCCCCCTTCACATAATCTCTAGTCTTCTTTTTCCACTGTTATCTGTTGCACCTTAATTATGATGGTTCAAGAGAACATGTCATATAATTACATCTAATATTGGTTATCTCCACAATGTGTTGTTCTAACTGTGGTCTTTGAACTATCCAGAGTCTATCAAATCTCATACTGGGTATTTGCCCAAGCCTTTCTCTGTGTTTGTTAACAAAGTAAAATTACAACATCGCAGTGCATAAAGCACTACTATATACCACTGCATCATACTACAAAGCACAGATAGCAAATTGAAGAAAACTCTGAAAGGCCATCACCATTCTCTTTTGCCATAGGACATGCTGATATTTATGGACTTCTTAGTTTTTGTTTTCTAATGCTTTTGTTCAGGAAAACATTACAATATCAAAGCACTACACAGCATTTATGTGTTTTTCTTTCATTAGTTAGCTACAAAAAAAAAAGCTTGGTTTACATAAAATTGTAGATATAAAACTTCAGATATCTAAAATTATCCCCACAGCTATTTTCAGTTTCAGTTTAGGTAAACAATTGATAAACTGGAAAATCAAAAGAGCTCCTCCACATTCTAATCTTCCCTTTGAGAAAGTTGATGAAGCTGCTCAGGATCCAGGGTTGGAGTACTCAGGTTGGGAAGAGAAAGGTTTACATTTGGGTCTTCTCTCTTGCAGATATTCTTCTCAAGGCATTGATGAACTTAGTGTCAAAGGATGGTTCCCTCCTTGTGTAAGAGGACTGTTTATTTCTGCCGTAGAAATGATCATTGTTCCATTCTGAGCACAGAGTACTCGTAGATTCATAGAATCATAGAATAGTTTGGGTTGGCAGGGACTCTTAAAGGTCACCTAGTCCAACCCCCCCAGCAATGAGCAGGGACATCTTCAACTAGACCAGTTGCTCAGAGCCCCGTCCAACCTGACCTGGAATGGCTCCGGGGTGGGGCATCTACCACCTCCCTGGGCAACTTGTGCCAGTGTTTTACCACCCTCATCATGAAAAATGTCTTCCTTATACCTAGTCTAAATCTACCTTCTTTTAGTTTAAAACCATTACCCCTTACCCTATCACAACAGGCCCTGCTAAAATGTCTGTCCTCATCTTTCTTATAAGCCCCTTTTAAGCACTGGAAGGTCTCCCCCGAGCCTTCTCTTCTCCAGGCTGAACAACCCCAACTGCAGTTGCAGGTAACCTAGTATCAGAGGCTCACCGAGTTATTTGAAAGAAGAGGCAAAAAGCATCTAATTTCAGATTATTATATTATTATCTTTCAAATTAACCCTGAATACAGTGGGGATGGACATGATACAGGACTTGTAAGTTCACATGCATTTTCTTTCTGAGCAGCTGTAGACAGATGAATTTATGAGGTTACACATCGTCCTCACAAAGCTCTGATTTATCTGGATCCTATTTTACTCACTAACTCTTTTTTCCCACCTTAAAAAAGTTCTGGCTCCTCCATTACCTGAGTAACTGCCTTGTTGAGATGGAGTTAATGCATTGCATTTTGGTTTTGAAAATTTGTTCTTTTTCAACCCATTTCTGCAGTTAACATGACTGATGCTCCCTTAGATGCCAACTACCATGGTTTCTGTTTCATTTCTCCCAAAAGGTGACTCTTCAGGGGAAAGATTTCATATGACCAGAATATGAGTTGGGAAATGGTAGTGACAAACAATTCTTATCCAAATCTTACGTCTCCTCCCTCTCCTCCTAAGACTTTAGGTGACTTTCATCTGATCCACATGCATTTCCTGAAGCGCAGTCAAATTACCACAAATATTGGACATCAGAGACACTCTGAGAGAGACTTTTGTTCAGAAATCACAAACTTGGTTAGATGTTCTGTGGAGTTGTTTCTGTCAAACCCCAAAGCACCCCAAAGCACAGCAGCAACTGTCTGGTTGACTGCTTGTGTTCAAGTACTCTTGAATCCAGCAACACACAAGCCAGACTGAAGAGTGCTTTAGGTTCATGGTACCTGCATGGTGGCCACCTGCATGTTTAGCCACACCAGTACCATACAGGCAGGTTGGCATCACGCTACCTTTAGTAAAACAGTCCTAAATTTCCCATTCACTTGAAAATTCTGAGACTGAGTAAAACGAAGGCATTGCCCAGGTTTACAGTCACAGACAAGCACTCAAATAAGAAAAGGGGACTTATCAGAATGGCATATTGTCCATCATCCTTATCCCTCAGTACCATTGCATTTTAATGGAGATCTACAGATGAAGGAAATCTGATTAGGATGGATACATCCCCTATGAAATCCATGAAAGACAAGGTAAAAGCATGCCTACAGGTACTACAAAGGCAAGGCAGTCCCCCGCGCTTGAGAGCCTGTAGTATATATAAATTTGAGGTATGAACACGCAAGTGAACAACAAAGCATCAAAAAACTGACGTTGCTGATAACTGACTCTCTTTCCTGGGAAATCATGGGCATGACTATAGCTTTAGAATATAAGCCTAAAAGAAAAATTGCTTTACATTTTATCTTTTTAAAACCAGAGATTAAGCATGTAATATCTAACCATTAGAACTGATTTCACACTAGGGATGTAACACACATAAACACTAACATTACAATCCCAGCCGACTCATTGTCCTCTGTTTTGTGCTCTGAAGAATAAAACCCAGCTAATGGCTTCCCATTTCTCTTCCTACAGCAAGAGACTCTCTCTGAATAAGCAGGCTGCTGGAAAATATAAAATCAAGCAGCTGCATACTCAATACCAACAGCTGCAGAAGCGCCTTGCCGAGCCATTGGTAGCACGTGCCACTCACTTTATGTAGAGTTGCTTGGGAAGGAGATTCGTTAGACAGAGAGGCTGGAACAGAAAGCGATATGTTTTCCTTCCTGGTGCTGTTTTTAAATCCCCTCTCCTCCATCCTTTCATGGCTCAGTTTGCTTTTTCATGTTAAACAATGGCAGAAATTCATATGATAATACCACAGACATAGAATCTGTAGAGATAGTTTCTCAAGTCCTCCCTTGTCTGGGAAATCCCTCCCTCTCCTCAAAAGCGAAAATATATAGGAGTTTCATCTTTTGAAACTTGTGCGCATGCAGTCTCTCTGTGGTGGTGGTGGCCGTCCTGCGTACAAGGATTTGTCAGAGCCACCATGGCTGGTGGGGAGGTCCTGCAGGGGCCACCTGCAAAGGACAGGATCATCTGTGCAAAGTCCAGTTGCAGCCCAGGGTTCCCAGTAGCGGCAGCTCAAGGCTGCGGTGAACGGGACCTACCATCGCTGAAAGGGAACATGAGAAACAGCAGTTGTTTCAGGCCCCACTGCTTTATTGCCCATCAAAGAGCTCCTGACTAATACCAACCACTGGAGGACTCTCAGAGACCTGCTACTTACACAGAATCACATATTTTGAATATTTGCAATGACCTGGGGATCTGAGCCTTTGCCAGTGTTACCCAATCTCAAGGTTTTAAGGAGTGTAAAATCTGTTGCGGGCAAGCTACTTTAAATCGTCTTTAAGTCAAGGCAGGATATGAAAAAAGCAACTTTCCAAATTCCAACAAGACAATGCAGGAAAAAAAGGATTATAAAGACACAGGCATGCAGAATCAAAAGGAAATAAGACTCTGAAGACATAGATGATGTTTAAGGGACTCTCTTGCCTCGGGTGGTTCAGCTAACAGGCAGACAGGCTTCTCACAATCTTCCCCGCTGAGGATTTCTCACATGACTCTCATTGTCTTTACAAGAGGGATTCAGCATCTGAGAAACCCGCTGGCTAAACTGGTGTTCAGACCTCTGAGAACATCTGCTCTGTAGATCAATCCTTACTTTTTATAAAAACTTAAGTGGCCAGCAGGCTTTAGACACTGGCATGCTCTCCAGCACCAAAGGAGACATTCTGCTACACAAATTTGATATGACAATGTATTAATCAAAATCAGAAAGGTGAGAGTGATGAACTTGCTGAATCCCCCAGCCCCAAAATGAAGATAATTTCATATTTTCTCCCTTCATTCTTTAAATTTTCAGCAAGGGAAACTCTTGCCAGGTCTATCAGAAGTCTATATCCTCTCTGTGCCCTAGAAGTGCTCCACACTTGTTCATGGTAGAAGGACTGGGAAGCTGATATGGTGTCCAGAGCTCCACAGTGGAGAACACCACCACAGCTGTGTGTGAGCCCAGACTGAGCTGAGCATACATAGACTTTGATGAACTGTGCTGAACTAGGATTATTAACAGATTAAAAAATCTGATTCCCAGACTATCCAAATCAGATTCATATGATTGGAAAGTACAACATGAGTCCAAAGCATAGTACATATCTACTGATCCAGACATCACGAATGTTTTCCACAGTGTCACGCTCTCATCTGGCCAAAATGAGGCAAGTAGGAAAGAGAAGTACAATACCAGTGAGGGAGTAACAGGAAAGATTTGCTATCCTGTTGAATTGCCTCCCCGGTTTACCAGCCATTACACTTGGCCCTAGAACAAGAAGATGCAATCAAGACAGCTTTGCCTGATATGTTTGTCCAAACCTCTTCTGAAGTGATGATACTGAATTCCTCTACCCAACTAGCCTTAACAAATAGGTCTTTAAAGTGAATGAACCGTTTTATCCTTGACCTTCTGAGAGGGATTAAGCATGATAGTAATGTTTAATAGGAAGAAGCCTAATAGGTTTGTTCCTGTAATACAGAAGTCTCTGATAATTTCTATGTAGTTTCCCAAGCAGAGTATACAGACATGTATTGAACAACCCCAGTGATACAATCCGAGACACAAAAGTAGAGAATTGGGATTAAAATTTCCCACACAAAGACTGACTCTTGAGAACCTCTGACAGCCTTACTACTCCCACCTGATCTCTCAGGGTGGATGGTCCCTGGTCCCTTGGTTCTGGCAAACAGTGAATCCCCAGTTAGGAGACTTTATTTCAGTGTGATGAATGTTAATTAGTAAAGGTAAAGAGGAAATCGAGATGGTACGAGTGTTTTAAAAGGCATCTGTAAAAGAACAAAAACTGGATGGGTTTTCCTCAAAACTTTCCCCCTCACAATGTATATCAACATCTCTTTTATATACTGGTATATAAAAGGACTTGATTTTGGTAGACTACAGCATAATGAAATCATTTTACAAGAACATATATTCTGAAAACTCAAGGTTGTTTAAAACTGACATTTCTAACACAGGCAACCTGGTTACCTTTAAAGAAAAAGCCAGAATGACATTTTTTCTTTAGAAGTTCTCCACCTGTCTTCAGTGATATTGTGACTGGCAGGACATGTAGTCTTCTAACAATTTTTCCAAGTCTTCCAAATACTTCTTGTCCATTAATCCACCTTATATCATCTAAAAATGTCATGCTCTTTAGGTGCCTAGCCAATGCTAATATTCATTGGTGCCTTATTTGCAATAAACTTCATTTTGATAAATAGTTATATTCATAAAAGTGTTTGAAAAAAATCATCTCAGCATGCACATAGGAAGTCTGACCATTGTCAAGTCTCAATTACCTGATTGGTATTATCCTGGAAACTACAGGCCTGTCAGCCTGAC
>NW_010525649.1:0-26196 GCF_000687285.1 Phaethon lepturus | reverse complement strand
CACTCCTCCCCAAGCCTGTAGAATTGCATGGCTTTTTTTTTTTTTTTAATCTTTTGGCTTAGACAGGTGCACAAACCATTCCAATTAGTTTCATTTTCAGTCCAACTGTAATCCCAAAGAAAGCAAAAAAGATAAGACCAGGACAAGATGGAGTAGAAAAAAATGTGCTTTATATTCATGAGATTAGATTTTTCACAATTTATCTTAAAAGTCTGGTCTTTTTTGTTATAGAGATAACTTGCATTTCTTCTGTGGGTTCAGGATCCCAGTTTGTGAGCTAGGAAATTAGGAGCAGTTCTGATTAAAATTATGCCTATTAAAAGCTAGCATTGGATATATTGAAAATCTGCATTTTCCCAGCATCAACCAATTGCTGTAACAACTGGTTATTTAGTAATTCCAAAGTGATTCAGTGAGACATTCAGCTGACAAGTTCCGGAATGCAATGTAAAGCTCTAATTAATACAGTAAGGAACACTTTGTATAGGTTAGCCTTCCATAAGCCATTTCACTTAACAAAAACTTGTACTTCCCATGTACTTCCCACCCACAAAAACTCCAGTACTTGCATCAGATTGAAGTGACTTGCTTGTGTCACCTCGGAACTGACTCCAGCTCCAACCATCCCACCACATTTCATTTTTGCTTTTTTCTTTTTCCTTTGCAATTCAGAGGTAAATTATCTGCACTTTTAAAAGCCACTCAGTAAAAAAAAGGTGACAGATACAATTGAAAGCTTTGCAGACCACTCATTACTGAAAATGTTGCCCTGTACATTTCAATTCACACTTCAAAAAGAAGTGTCCAATTTTTCTTTATAAACTACGATGATTTAGAAAGTGACTAGAGATATGTAGAACAGACAAAAATGAATAGCTGTTTGAAGTATGCCTTCTAGACGGAACTCTCTGATCAGCATCTCTCTAACTCACTTTGATATAGTTATCTGCTTGGCTGTATTTGAGTTTCGTGCTGCTTTTCTAGTTGGATTGCTCTCGTTCCTACCAGGGGAGGCTCAGGTCATGGCATTTGGTTACGGACTTCAACCCCTGCAATTCAAAGATATTCAGAAAGTGCCTCTCTCTATGGCATTGTGCAGCCTCTCTCAGCGGTAAGTTAAAACTACAGTTCCGCTGAATTCAAATTTCAAAGATATGGAGGAAAATTTGCCCAGCTGCTTTACATGCATTAGACAGCTGGTCAAAATTACCTTCCCACTGGGGTATGTGGCAAACTCGGCTTCCTGTTATACTGATGCTAGTTAAGACTTCACTGCAAGTAAACATTATTTCTGTTAGTTTGCATCAGCATCACTGAGAACTGGGTTTGGCCCGTGTCCAGAACAATTTCTCAATATCATACAAAGCAAAAAAGCCCATTTTTTATGCCCTGATGATTTTCTTACTTCCTGAATATTATATTACTGTGAATTCAAGCATAATTAAGGTTCCTGTCACTTCATCCATTGCCAGCAGAAGCAGAAGGGCTTTTATTCCATAATTGCTTGTTTCTCGCTGTCCGTGAAAATGATCGTTGGCATTCGCATTACCGGCACTCGCAGAGAGAGAGAAGAGCATGAAAGAGGAAACATTCCTGTGTATAAATCTGCAAGCACCTGCAATATCAGAAATACTGTGACCAAAAGCTTAATGAATTCTGGAGTTTTTAAAAAAAAACATGTCTGAAGATCTCTCTTCCTCATGGTGTTTCCTGCTCAGCTGCATCATCCCCAGTTAGGTCTACAGTGGTGGGGATAGCTCTCGGAACTGTGGTTTTGACAGCTGCAACAGCTGCTAATGCATGAAAGCCAAAACACTTTTGAATCCAGTGTGCAAGAGGACAGAGCTCTTCCTCCCCATTTCTGTCTTTTAAAAGCTGCAGCAGTTTTCGGAGTGAGACTTTAAATGGCATCTGCTGGCCCAGCGTAAGGAGGGTTTGTGGGGCTGACTGCATTTAGACACACTCCAAGGAGTTTATAAAACTGGTGTCATGACAAGGGCCTGGAACTTCATGGGTATTGAGGTATCTCCCATTTAGATTGATAGGTCATGGATTCTGGCCTAACTGGCATTTTAGGGGAAGGCTAGATCAGCAGAAAGCAGAAGCATTTCAAGGCTTTAAAAATACTTGTAAATGCACTGACCAAACAAACAACATCTGAAAGCACCTAGCAGGATAGTAATTGTTTTATCAATTCAGGTGCCAAAACAAAACACTTCAAAGCAGTTCCTGGAGAGGTCTAGTCAATTGAAAAAAAAAAAAAAAAAAAGAAACCAACAAACGACAGCAAAAACATTTTTGAAGTGAAATAAAAGCTAAGAGTTTTTGTTTAAGGTCAAACAACACAAAATGATTCCTGCAATGAGACTCTACCTTATCCTGAAGACCATGTAGCATTCCAGTCATGTGTATTCAAAATGATGAACAAAGGATAATTGAGATGCCTAGGCTGAAGAGGAGCTTTCTTTATAGATGAAATGTAGCAGTTTGGCTTATTTAGCCAAGCATGATGAAGGCTGGAACAAGATGTTTACTGCACAAGCATAGCTGGAGGATGAACAGAGAAGAGCTAGCAAAAACCACGTGCATGCACAAGTGCAAAGGTTGGGCATACATGGGTCATGTATGCAGTTTGGCAGTCAGGAGACTTTCCCACCATCAGAGTGAGACCCAAGGGAAAAAATATCCATTAGGATTATCAAGGACAAAGTCTTCATGGGCATTAGGTTGAACAGCAGTCTGTTTGTGAAGCTACACCAACAACCACAGAGGACAACATGTCCAACAATCAAACTGGTCTAATTAATGTACCCAGGCTCTGGAGTGTGAGGCCATGCAGGTGATCTAAATGCTTCACCCAGGGAGAGGTAGGAATCCGAGGATGCACTCAGACACCTATAAACCAGTATCTCTGATTCACTGACTGTATCAGAAGCAGTATTTGAGAGAAAGATAATGCTTGCCACTCTCTAGGAAGTCACCCACTGAGGCAAAGAGGAAGAAATTAACCCATATCTGGTACATTTTGGATGACTAGTCATTCTGTGTCTAGTGAGTACACGGAAAAATAAATAGGTAGAACCAAGGTCAGAAGCACAAGGCTCCAATATTTACAATCTAATTGCTGAAAAAAATTTTTTCCAACCAAACCAATTCTTTAAATTCATGCATAGTCCTGGGGCGAACAAATCTGTATTTCTTCTTAGCAAATAAAAAGTTCAGTGAAAAAAACATGTGGAGTTTAGAAACCTAGATTCTAACAATCTTCTGCTACCAGGGGTAAAACGCCAGCAAAGGCTGAATCCAAATTGATGCCAGAGAGGAAATGGGAGGCATTAGGGGCTGAGTGCCTAATTTCTGCATTCTGATACACTGCTGTGCTGTGATTTAAAAGGTGGGGACTGGCTAATCATTCACAACTCTGTTGTTAAAAGAAAAGGTTATCTAATTCTTGCAGTGGTGACACAAGCAATAGCACAGATTAGAGGCAGCAACAATTTACCTTCCATATTTAGCACCAACAGGCTTACATTAACTTTATGGAAATTGAAGCATCATGCAAGTGATTCGAATCGTGTTCTGTTTCCTCACTCGGGAAACGGCTGAGAGCGTTGATCGCTGCCCTTGCCACTCTCTGTGAGCTGCTGTAGAAAGACACAGGAAGACAAAATGCCTGAGCTGAGCTGTGCAGGGATTCGTTTTAGGAGATAACACTTTATCCTCAGCCTTGCAGTCACTGGCATATACGATGCATTGAGGAAATATATAAAGGCCATACAGGCTCAAAAAGTTTCTGACAATGGAAGATGGAGGCTAGAAATTCTCAGAGGAAATACAACACCTGCTTCTCCTATTCCTATATTATTTGCTACAAATCTGCTTTAGGGCATTGTCAGAGACATGAGCATTTAATTCAGGGAAGTTCTACAGCTTCTATTGTGCAACTCAACTTATTTCACCTTTTCTTCCCTTTGAGAGGCTAAGCTTAGTTTAAAGAGCTAAATTGTGTGATAAACTATACAGTCCCTCATCTGTCAGACCTGCCATTAACTGGAAAATCTGAGAAGACAGCAAAGGAAGCCCATGGAGGTGGAGGCTGTCCTGAGCAGCTGTAGCGATCATGCATGCAAGGAGCACCATTCCCAGCCTTCGGTAAGGAGGCACAGAGCAAGATACAGAGGGAAGAGAACCTGGGAAAGAGAGTAACAAGGAAACTAGAGGACGGAATATGGAAAGATTGATGTAGAAAAGACCGAGGGAGTTAGAGGAAATCTTGAGGTGGATGGGAGGAAGAAAAATTAAAAAAGAGAAAGTAAGAATAGCTGGGAAAATATTGCCAGATAATGAAATAGTAGTGAAAGAGAAACCAGAAAAAGACAAAAATGAGTTCAAAAAGAGAAGCCAAGGTGAGAAGATGAAACACCACCATTACCTACAGAAGGGACTGAAGAAAAATTCCTCTTTAAGCTCTCTTCCTCTCTGAATTCAGAACAGGTATCAGCTGCCAACCTTTGGGGGAAGAAGTGGTGGCTGCAGCCCCTTTCACCCCAGCACCCACAGCCACGCTCACGCCGCGCTGCCCACCCCTCACGCAGCTGGGCACAGGGGTGAGCCACAGAGTACCTCAGTCCTCCCCAAAAGCATTAGCAGGAACTTCTCAGCTGACTTCCAGAGATACCAGTTTGCCATTTCTTATTCATAGTCCTACAATTTTTCATATTTTTAACTTAAAAGTGCACTGTGACCGAGATAAAGATACTGGCTTTAGGTTTTACATGCTAAGATATCAACTTCAGTCTCAGCATCCTAAATGGAAATGATAAACATTTACCTGCAGGAATAAACCTGTCAAGGATTAAGGGGATTAACTGGAGACAAATCACATTCTTCTATCTGTGACTGCCATTAGATTTTTCACTTTCAGATACTTTTCTGTTTATTCTCCTCAAGATATGTTAAGCTAAAAAAAACCTTGAATCTAGAGCACAACTGTAGAGTGTGTTTTATCACAAAGTCTCAGGGAAAATAGAAAGTGCTCTTTGTAGGTGGCAAGAATCTCACCTCAGCCAGCTACAGTTGGGGCGGGAGATGTTTTCGGTTTGTTTTTGGTTTTTTACTTAAATGGTATCAATTTGTTTCTGACTGTCAAAAGACAGTCAATTAAAAACAAAGGCAAAGAAAGAAGAGAGAGTGCTGGGAAGCAGAAGGTGCTTCAGCACAGAAGAGCATTGTTTTGAGGATAAGGAATATATTCTGACTTCACGGTGCTGCACTGCAGTGGAAGAACAGACTTACTGGAGCTAAGAGGGTGAGTTTGTATATCATAATGTACTTGTGTCCCTAGGATTTATTTTCACAGATGTAAGGCTACAAAGGAGTGTGTGAAAAGGTTAAACAGCTCATTTTAGAGTCTCTTTTTCCCAGCAGATTCACAGGAGTCCAACCTTAAAAATCATTCTCATCTGTGGACATGCCTTAGACAAGGCCAGGCTGCAGGACCTGTGGTGCCCAAGGTGGGACCAGAAGTAGAAGTCTTCTCCTCTGCACATCCCCTCCAAAGGGACTGGAGCACACTGTCCTCTGCAAAAGGTGGTGTGGAGGGTCTGTTGGGGCATGCTGGCCCTCCACACGCTGGGAGGACCTATGCAGCAGGAGAGACCATCTCTCTCTTGTCTTGCACAAATCAACCTCGATGGCCAAAGCCCAAAGCCAAGACACCAAAACTGTCTGGCCAGAAACTAACTTGGGGCAAGCAACAACAAAAACACAACCTCTGCTATGGCAGGGCTCCTGTGCACGGCGTTGGCATGTTCTGCCACTGTGCAAAAAATAAAGACACTTTACAGCTGTACGAATCCTTAAATGCAGGGTCATATAAACTGGGCACAGCAGGGTTAGACAGCTGGACCTAGTTGCCCACTGGGCAACTTAAGCTTAAGGCAGAGACACAGAAGTGGACATCTCGTTTCTAAGGTCACCTCTTCCAAACAGGGGCTATAAGTCCCTGCACATTTGTACAGCACCTTGCACGCAGCGGTCTTCATGACAGCAGCTACTGCTCCGAGCTTATGAAACCACAAAAGTTTATTAATAACTGTATCAATTTTGCATCTCATTCTCTAAAACAGGTTGCACCTCCTCCCACCCCCAGCCCAATCCATCAAAAGCCCTTAAAATAAATCTTCTCATTCATGCTTATAATCAAGTCTCAAAGAGAGAATAACGGTAGGTATTTGCTACCGCACAAAATCAGGTTATAATCCCCAAATGCTGCCTAGCAGAGCATAAAAGATACATTTTTGTCTATGCCCCTATCAGTCTTGGTGTTATTTCTTTCTCTGACCTTGCTTCTTAGTCCTTCATTGGTGAACGCTATTTTGAGCTCAATGCAGCATTTGTTTATTACCTGTATTACAGGAGCTCCTCTTCCATCACTGTGATGGATGATCCCCATCGCTATTCACAGATCATGCATGAGCATGAGGGAGGGAATCTGCCCCAGGCACCCCCTGTAAAGCCAAACAAGTCTGCAGGCTGTGGATAACACTTGGCACTTTACTGAGTGTACACTGCCGTTTTCATAGTAGGCATTTATTGGTTCATAATTGAAAAGCACCATTTAAAATTTTAGTTTCATCCAAGAAGCACAAAAGTCTCCCAGATATAGGTGCATTTCAGATACAGTTTTGTAACTGAACAGGTCATTAGTTAGCAAATTGAAAATTATCCGTGTGCTCTGAGTCATCACTTAATTTCAAACACAGCTTTTAGTGTATTGGTGCCAGCGATGGCACATTTACAATACCAGTTTATAAAGTATGCATTCAAAATATGTCACAATGTCATTTCAGCAGTAATTGCATCACAGGAAGGACACATTGCATTGAAACTGTAGGTGGACTTGCATGGTCCTTGGCAGTTGTAATCTAAAATCTATAGATGTGACACAACTATTGTAACATTTCAGAGACCTGTAAATACCAGAGAGAAGTGTACTCACTATAATTGGAAATCAGAAGGTAAAGCTCTATTAGAGGTAAAGTATTTAAGAGTTCCTACACAAATCACCACAGCCTTGTCAGTGGTAACCCAACACACATTTGAATATAGGCATTATAATTCTGCAGCTTGGCTGGAGGTTCACCTGGGGCATAGCCAGGGCTGGGACAAGTTCACACACCTAGAAGAAAAATCATGTATATTCCAACAGAAAGAATGAAGAGACTTAAATTACCTCAGCAGAAGACCTTTGATGACTACATGTGACAAAAAGGGTCATGGCATGATTAGCTGGAGACTTATCCAGCCAAGCAGTATGACCCACTCTTGTGGGTAAACAGTGACATCTGGGGAAGAGGGAAGTGAGAAGCAAAATTTGTTTTAAGAATTACTTTTCTAAGCTTGCAAATTTCATTTTAAAATATAATCATAAACCCCTACCTTTAAAATCACAGAAGGGACAGGAGGTGGGGAAAAAAAGAAAATTGAAAAATGTTTTTTCATCTAACCATTCACTGAAATATTTTAAGGTCCCTCACTGGCTGATTGCTTGAAATGAGCACAATACAGGGTCAATGTAGAGTCACAAATTTCTGGTATATACATTCCCGAAGAATCACTCCATTCCTTCCCAGAAAGAGATTTACCTGAAAGAAAACAGCAGAATTCATAGAATTGCATGTCAGAGGAATACATATATATTTTTTTTTTCCTCAAATTATCTTCTTTCATGTTCTTTGCCATAAGAGATGTCACATTTTTGATCTTTTAGACTTAAAAGTTGTCAGTAATTACAATTCTCCTTGTGTCGTCTGAAAGGGGTGAAATAAAGGGCAGGTATTAAAACTTGCTAGGCTTAATTAAAATGTTTCCAGAATCATGCTCAGAGAGATGAGTTTCTCTTAAAAAAAAAAAAAAAAAGAAATATTCATCTTTAATGTTACGACATTTTCATCCTTCTTTTTGATTATACTGTTCAATCCATTAATATTTCCACTGAAAACTTTCTAAGAAATAACCATAGTCCACTACAATTATGCTTGCATATTCTGTGCGTACAATACCAGATAATGAGGCTCATATGGTTTTATCTTCATAGATCCATTAAAGATAATAATGGTTTCATCACCTCTTCACTGACAAATCATTCCATTTGTACAGCTGCAAAGCACACAAGGGGAACCACGCTTGCTCACAAAGGAAATGAAAAAGGAAAAGCAGACAGAAATTAGTAGAAGGAAAAAAGGTTGTACAAGCCCTACACATTGCTAACAGTAACTGTGAGAGTTGTATATCCCTGTATAGTGGCAAAATAAACCTGTACAGTTCACAGCAGCTCATCGGAAAGGTGGGATGTTGTGTCACAGGTAAGGCACAGCTCAAGCTCCTTGCCCCATTAAGGACATAAAATTAGAGAGGGTGTGGATATTTGGCATGAAAAACAGGTAGTGCTGAAGTCCACGCAACTTCCAGGTCTAGGTGCCACGTACAGACTAGAAAGAAGTTGCAGAAAGAGGAAAAATCTCATGCAGGGAACCTATCAAAAAGTGCCGGTGTCCACAGGTCTCCCCTGTGAAAGCCCTCGCTAGCTCCCAGCCCGTCACCAGGTGCTGAGCCGAGGTCCCAGACGGCTCCTTGGGAAGGGGTGGCAGAGAGCGTCCGCCCCTGCTGGTGCCCTGGCAGGAGCACTGGTGCAGCCCCCACTAACGTGCAGCACATGAAGCACCTACGAGGCGGACATCCTAAAACACCTGCAGCTGCATTGCAGCTGCTGCATAAATGTGCCACCCTGGTGTGCAAAAACCCTTCAGCTACCCCTCAATGCCAAAGTTTCCATGCTAGTAAATGGTAAAGGAGCTATTGTACAACACCGGTCTGTGAACTTCTCAGTTAAACCACAGAGGTTATCTTAAATAAAGAGACCCTGAGAGGGGAAGAACAACCAGGAGTGTCTGAGAGGTTCCATCAGAGGTTAAACAGTTTCTTAGGAGGGAATCCTTAATGTGTACCAGGTGTTTCCTTCAGCAGTTTCCCTGTGGTGGGGATGACTGCATTTGGAGAGAGAAGCCGTGTCAGCGACGACTTTGAAAGACCCTCAGGGATTAGTTGCTCATGCAGAAAACAGCACTACTCAGACATGTGCCTGCATGAGCATCCATCCTCAGTGGGACATTCCCCTCCTGCAGATAACCTTCTGCAAGGGCTCTGGGTAGGGCTGCTCCCTTCTCTGGCTCAAGTAAAGATACTTCCAGCCTCCATGGACAGCTCATCAAAATTTCTTTCACTGCCTTCTACAAGAAATGTGTATGTGTGAGTGGGAAAGGTGTATGTAAAACCTGGAAGTCTTGTCTTCAGCTTTGTTTCTTGATGACTTTTTTTCACTTCCCTCAATTGTCCTGGGAGAGATGGTGAAACCAGAAGAGCTGAGGGAAAAGCTGTGGTTTCTTATTGCCGACTTTCACACCCCAGCCTGGTGCCCTGTGCCTGCCGGTCCTGTACCTTCCTGCTGCATCACAAATGAGGTCCTGAGGCAGAGCAACCACACCTCTCCCTCAATTTGAGTTTCAGTTGCCTTTAGCAGTGGTCAGGTTTCACTCATGCCCTTCACAGTGCAGGGTGTCTCAGTCTCATTGCACATAAAATGGAAAAAATCTCACATTTTCAGCTGTAGCTGGATTCTTTACTATTGATGAGGTCCCGAGTAACGTATGCGCTCCATAGTGTGTAGAAAGCTGCCTAGAAAGATAAACAGGTAGGATAGAGGATTGTCGTCATCAGAAGAGACACCTGGACTGTCTGAAAAGCAGAAGTCTGCCCACAAAAATGGTTTAAAAAGTGCACATCAAAATACTAATTCTGCACCTTCGAAGTGCTATCTTCTGCATTTCACTAGACCTATTTGCAGCTGCTGCAAGATGCTGTTTCTCTCAGGCAACAGCCATAGCATAAATGTCAAGATCGGTGGCACTGGGCTGACTAGGGGAGATGCTCTGCTGTAATCTACAGAGCACTGCATTTTATCTCCATCCAGATTTCTAAAACTGTCTTACTTCAGAGAGTATCTATATTATATTTTAGAATTAGAGCCCCAGAGGGCACCATTCAGCCAATACAAAATGCCATCAAATCACTTGGGGTAAAACCTTCTGTTGACTTTCCTGACATCCTATTTTATTTAGTAGTTTATTTTTTTGGATATGTACAGATGAAGTGAGATTTGCTTAAATATATTTTCTGGAAATGCTGGGTTTTTTCACAGGGGTGATTTCTCTTCTAGTTTTTAAAGATCAGCCTTTGTACCATGAAGTCTGTTTGTAGCTGCAGTAGAGCCTGCAATCAATATATAAACCAGATCTCCATAACCTATTGTGGTTCCAGTGAATGCAAGGAGAAGCAATATTTTGCACCACTGAAAAATTTGGTCAATAGGCTTAAACTGTAGATTTCTCACAACCAAGTCATGCATTTGTAATCGTGTGACTGAAGCAAGAAGAAGCCATAGGAACTCATGGGTTGATTATCATCATCTGCCTTGCTTTCAGCTGTCACCTAATCCATAGTGCCTCGGTTTACCACCAAGTTTTGGCAGCAGTGAGATAGGGCTTTCTTGGCTATTTCTGCTGAGGCTTGGCAAAACCCTGGCCCCAGAAGAATCCTTTGGAATTGGGCTGTTCATCCGAGGGCCCTCCCAGGCGTTTGGTTGCCTGGGCTCAGGGTGAGATGAGGGAGGGCAGCCAGTGGCCTTGAATGAAAGAGCTGGAGAAAGTGTCTGCAGATGCTCTCCCCACCTTTGTGGGCTTCTTTTAAGCTGAAGGTCTTGCACTTTGCCCTTAAGAGAGTTACACCACACCTCTATGAAAGGTATGTCTGCATCCAGTCTCACACTTCCCTGATCTGGACCTGTGGACTTGGCTGCCGGGCTTGACTGGGACCTGCCCCGCTGCTGAGGACTTGCTGGATGTTCGCTGGACTCTCATCTGATGCCATCTCCTCACCTTGCTCAGGTGCTGCTGTGGTCAGTGAGGCTGCTGCCCACCAGCCCTGCATTGCCCCGGGCTCTCGGCGACCCTTCCCTGCAGGGCAGCCTGCCCTTGCTGCTCCCTGACAGCCAGAAACAGAAGAGGAAATGTTCACCTCCAGAAATCAGTCTATCACACCTATTTGCTGGATGCTGTTCTCCCTTTTTCTCCAGTTTCCCATAGAGCTGCTTTTTAAATCCCTTACTCCCATGGCCTCAAGGGCGTTAGCCCTCACACTCTTCCTCCTTTGCAGCTGGAGAGATTTTCCTTCCTTTTCCTTTGTGTGTCCAGAGAAGGGCAATGAAGCTGGGCAGGGGTCTGGAGCACAAGTCTTATGAGGAGCGGTTGAGGGAACTGGGGTTGTTTAGTCTGGAGAAGAGGAGGCCGAGGGGAGACCTTATCGCTCTCTACAACTACCTGAAAGGGGGTTGTGGCGACGAGGGTGTTGGCCTCTTCTCCCAAGTAACTAGCGATAGGACGAGAGGAAATGGCCTCAAGTTGCACCAGGGGAGGTTTAGATTGGATATTAGGAAAAATTTCTTCACCGAGGGGGTGGTCAAGCATTGGAACAGGCTGCCCAGGGAGGAGGTGGAGTCGCCACCTCCGGAAGAGTTCAAAAAACGTGTGGACGTGGCGCTTCAGGACATGGTTTAGGGGACATGGTGGCATTGGGTTAATGGTTGGACTTGATGATCTTGAAGGTCCTTTCCAACCTTAGTGATTCTGGGATTCTGTGATTCTGTGAAATATACTTGAGGCAAGTATAGGTGAGCCCCGTCCCTGGCCCTTGCAAACCTAGACATAAGAATGAGCCAACTGAAATATAATTTGCAAAAAACCCAAAACAAACCAAAAGAGAATAGGTCAGACTGCACAAAAAAAATGGTCTGCCAGGCTGCAGAACCACCCTGACAGTCTGCAGACTGCCCCAGGTAGCTTCACCTCAGGTTCAGCTGAACGTCACTAGCAAACACCTCACGTCTTCGAAACCAAAGATTTTGCAATGCTGAACAATGTCTTCTCGACTGGGGATTTCAAAGGAGTTTGTTACCATTAATGAAGCAAGTAACGATAAGCAGTAATAATGCACTTGTGATGTACTGGATTTTAACATCCAGTCCCTGAAATATCAATTTAGTCTCAGTAACTTTTTAAAACAAGTAAAAGTGCTTTCACATAGAGTGTTTGTCCTCAAGGTCCAACAACCTTTGTGGGCTTTTGCCTCTTTTAAGACATCCCCTGTCCTATACACTTGCGCAGAGTCCTCTAGATTTATTCTTTTTCTCACGCACGCAGCCCTCTGCATCAGATCACACCACAGCAGCGTGGGCAGCAGCGTGATGGTGGGGCTGGCCCTGTGCAGCACCACCTCGAACCCCGTCTTCTTCTGAGGGCAGGTCTCCGGCGGGCAGCACGCTGCTGATCTCCGCAGAGCTCCGCGGCATTTCTTCCACGGGCAATATGGTGCGCAGCCGAGGGGGGAGCGTGGGACAAGAGCCAGTTGTGGGAACCTCTCCCCAGGCACGGGAGACTTGACAGATCACTCATGTGTAAATGCACAAGGAGGAGACAGGCTCTCTTTTTTGTTGTTGTTGTTTTAGCAAGCTCTAAGCTCCTCAGGGCAGAAACCAATTTATGGCTGTTTGCATGCACATATGACAATTAGCATCACAGGAGCCTGAAGCTCCAAGTGGGACCCCTGGGCCAGACTGCAAGCAACAAATAATACTGAGCAGATCCCCAGCTGTTTAGATTTGATTTCTCTGTACCATATGTAAAAATGTTTTAAAGTAAATGAAGGAGTGGGAGAAACCAGCCACAGCGATGCAGTGACCGTGTACAAAGTTGTAACATGACAGCCAAAAACAAGTTTAGCCTGTGATTTTTTTCGCTTACATTAGACAGAAGTTACTTACAGTATTTGTGGGTAAAGTATCTTCCAAAAGAATAATCATCTTCCAATGTAAATTAGCAATAACCTTGAGATGTTTTTATCAATTTGAGTTCACTCTCTGGTCCACCTCCAACGTTCCTCCTTGCTATTTATGCGGCCTCCTTGCAGAACTATGGTGCTTGCAGCTGGAAAGACCTGAGATGGGCCAACGCAAGTTTTTGCTCTAATATTTATTAATGAAAGTTTGTAAACAGCCAGCTTATGGAAGGATAAGCTAACACGAGAAGGAACTGAAAGGCTTCTGATGCATTTAATTATCTTCTGGATAACTAGGCACTGGCACCATATGGAGGACATCAGGAAATTATTAACTCCAGCCATAAGGGCGAGGAAATTAGAGCAAACTGCAGTGTTTCCAACTATAGGCTGAACAGTCTCTAAATACTCTGAACTCACTTCAATATGGAAATCCCACCAAATCCTTCCAATTTCTCTGCTAACCCCCTGATCCAAAAAAGATCTTGTTTCACCCCAGAGATCAGCAAGTCCAGCCTGGGGAATGGGTTGCACCCCTGGAGCAACCTGGGATGCAAATGTTGCAGCTCCACCTCCCCAACCCTGGGCCAGATGGGGTCTCATGTTTCTGCAGGAAAAGCTTAACTGCCATGACTGAGGCATTATTAGTCTTTTTTTCAGCCTCAGAAAGCCATTTTAAGCCACAACTGTGGTTTCAGACACTCCCCAGGGCAGACTCGTCTGGCTCTGGAGGC
Source organism: Phaethon lepturus (assembly GCF_000687285.1). Classification (NCBI taxonomy): domain Eukaryota; kingdom Metazoa; phylum Chordata; class Aves; order Phaethontiformes; family Phaethontidae; genus Phaethon; species Phaethon lepturus. The sequence goes on along the minus strand of NW_010525649.1, from coordinate 12,514 downwards.
TCAGCACAGAAATGAGAAGGGTTCAGTGGCATTTCCAAATTGACACGAGTTCAGAGCACCCAGAGGCTGTTCAGTCCCATAGCTTGAATTTACGACCACTTCTCCCACTGCCTGCTGATTTCCTTCCCCGGTGTCCTTTCTGCCTGCTCCGGAGATGTGCTGTTCTGGTGAGAAATACAAGATAGGTGCTTTCGTCCTGCCAGCCTGCTGCCCACCACATTCCCTGTTCCCCTCCCGAGAGACTGCACTAACAAGTTGTCCCTGCCTGGAGCTGCCACTTCCATCCAGAAGCTGGAGATTTACCCAAAAGGGCAAAAGGCCACATCAGCCCAAAGCGCTAAAGGATGACCCCTATAAAACAGATAAAAGGTAGCAATATGATAATTTTGTGATAACCTAATCATGTATTATTTATAACTATGAATGCAGGAGAGCTCCATGCTTAATCCTACCTTATATCACCTTAATTTATGCTATATCATCTACACTTATTTTTTCTTATTGCATCAGATCTTTCTTCAACGACAACTTCTCATTCATATGCTTCCCTTGAACTCACTGACTGCCATGGAAGAATTTGGTCTAGTAGGCAACACAGTCTTTGGTCTTTAATACAGTTTTATAATTGAATATTTACTGATCATATCATCTCCAAATCTAATACAACTAATGTGAAAGAAGTTTTGCACCAACTCACTGTTATCGGCAATGCTAATATCAAATGCCAAATGCTGTAGCATCATCTGCCTCAGGTGATTAAGCAGATGTGGAGGGACACACTGCTGTGGGGTTTCCCCAAACCCGCTCACCTGCTTACTCAGGAGGTGGTCTCACCACAGACAGGTACCCTCAGCCTGTCTAATGGAAGGGAGTAAAGTCATAGTGGTTCAAGATAAATTCTCTTATTGTGAGTACACATGAGCATCTGAGGAAACTTGAATCATAGAATCACAGAATAGTTTGGGTTGGAAGGGACCTTTAAAGGTCACCTAGTCCAACACCCTGCAATGAGCAGGGACATCTTCAACTAGATCAGGTTGCTCACAGCCCCATCCAACCTGACCTTGAGTGTTTCCAGAGATGGGGCATCTACCACCTCTCTGAGCAACCTGGGCCAGTGTCTCACCACCCTCATGGTCAAAAATTTCTTCCGTAGGTCTAGTCTAAATCTTTCCTCTTTTAATTTAAAACCATTACCCCTTGTCCTATCACAACAGGCCCTGCTAAAAAGTCTGTCCCCATCTTTCTTAGAAGCCCCCTTGAAGTACTGGAAGGCTGCAAGAAGGTTACCTGAAGCTTCCTCTTCTCCAGGCTGAACAACCCCAACTCTCTCAGCCTGTCCTCACAGCAGAGGTGCTCCATCCCTCTGATCATTGTTGTGGCCTTCTCTGGACCTGCTCCAACAGGTCTATGTCTTTCCTGTGCTGAGGGCTCCAGAGTTGGACACAGGACTCCACGTGGGGCTCAGCAGAGCGGAGTAGAGGGGCAGAATCCCCTCCCTCAACCTGCTGGCCACACTGCTTGGATGCAGCCCAGGATATGGTTGGCCTTCTGGGCTGCAAGCACACATGGCCAGCTCATGTCCACCAGTACCCCCAAGCCCTTCTCAGCAGGGCTGCTCTCCATCCCTTCATCCCTCAGCCTCTACTGATACTGGGGGCTGCCCCAACCCAGGTGCAGGACCCTTCACTTGGCCTTGTTGAACCTCATGAGGTTCACATGGGCCCATTCCTTGAGCTTGTCCAGGTCCCTCTGGATGGCATCCCGTCCCTCAGGCGTGTCAGTCACACCACGCAGCTTGGTGTCATCTGCAAACTTGCTGAGGGTGCACTTGATCCCACTGTCTATGTCATTGATGAAGATATTAGAGAGTACGGGTCCCAACACTACCCCTGAGGAAACATATTCAGCTTGTTCCTCCATCGTACCCACAGCATTTCCAGCTTCCAATGCTGATAAGAAAATATTTCCCTTCCGTTGTAATGGGATAGAGGGCTTTTGTCAGTGTGTCCAACAGTGAATAAACACATTATGAGAGCAGATTGGCAATAACTGAAGCCCTAACATTTTGCAGCAAGGAATTAAAGGCCATAGCTACCATTACACTGAGATCACATTTGCTATATCTGCTTATTAGCACTCAACCGCACCACTCAGCCTGGTGTCATCTGCAAATTTGCTGAGGGTGAACTCGATCCCACTATGTCATTGATGAAGATATTAAAGAGCACTGGTCCCAATATGGACCCCTGAGGGACACCACTCATCACCGATCTCCATTCGGACTTTGAGCTGTTTACTACTACCCTCTGGATGAGACCATGCAACCAATTCCTCATCCACCGAGCAGTCCACCCATCAAATCCATATCTCTCCAATTTAGAGAGAAGGATGTTGTCGGGGACCATGTCAAAGGCCTTACAGAAGTCCAGATACACAACATCTCTAGCTCTTCCCTTGTCCACTGATACAGTCACTCCATGATAGAAGGCCACTAGTTTGGTCAGGCATGACCTACCTGAAGTGAAGCCATGTTGGCTGTCTCATATCACATCCCTGCCCTCCATGTGCCTTAGCATACCTTCTAGAAGAATCTGCTCCATCATCTTTCCAGGCACAGAGGTGAGGCTGAGAGGTTGGTAGTCCCCAGGGTCCACCTTTCTACCCTTTTTAAAAATGGGTGCAGTGTTTCACTTTTTCCAGTCCCCAGGGACTTCACCTGACTGCCAGGACTTTTCAAATATCATGGACAGTGGCTTGGCAATGACGTCAGCCAATTCCCTCAGGACTCTGGGATGCATCTCATCAGGTCGCATAGACTTGTGCATGTTCAGGTTCCTCAGGTGGTCTCGAATCAGATCTTCTCTACAATGCAAGGGACTTTGCTCCTCCAGTCCCCATCTTGTAGCCCATCCCCTCAAGAGATGTGGGAAGAGAGACTGAGGCAAAGTCATTGAATACCTCAGCCTTCTCATCCATTGTTACCAGTTTGCCAGTCTTGCTCATCAACGGGGTACGCTTTCTTTGACCTTCCTGTTCTGGCTGACATGCCTGTAGAAGCCCTTCTTCTTATTCTTTCCAATCCTTGCCAAGTTCAGCTCCAGCCACGCCTTGGCCCTCCTGACCTCATCCCTACACAACTGGGCAGCGTCCCTGCACTCATCCCAGGATACCTGTCCCTGCTTCCACTGCCTGTGCATTTCCTTCTTGCCCTTTAGTTTGCCCAGCAGGTTTCCACTCAGCCATGCTGGTCTCTTGCCTTCCTTTCCCGATTTTTTACTCCTGGGGATCGAGAGCTCTTGGGCCCTGTGGAAAGCATCCTTAAAGATCTGCCAGCTCTGTTCTGCTCCCTTGTCCCTGAGGGCAGTTTCCCAGCGGGTCCTATTGACTAACTCCCTGAAGAGCTGCAAGTTTGCTTTCCTAAAATTCAGGGTCCTGACTCTACTCTTTGCCTGCCCCATATTCCTCAGGACTGTGAACTCCATCAGTGCATGATCAATGCCACCCAGGCTGCCTCCAATTTTGACATCACCCAATGCTCACTTGCATCAGTGACCAACAGGTCCAGTATGGCATCCCCTCTGGTAGGGCTGTCTATTATCTGACACAGGAAGTTGTCCTCCATGCACTCCAGGAGTCTCCTGGATTGCCTACAGCTCACCGTGCTACTTTTCCAGCAGATGTTGGGGTGCTTGAAGTCCCCCAGCAGGACGAGAGCCTGCAAGTGCAACGCCTCCTGTAGCTGGAGTAAGAAGCCTTCATCAACAGGCTCCCCTTGATCAGGTGGCCTGTAGTAGACATCAAACACAAGTCTCGGTCCCTGATTCTTACCCATAAGCTTTCCACCTGCTCGTGGCTATTTCTCGGAGACAGCTCTTCACACTCTGCCCATTTCTTGACATAGAGGGCAATGCCTCCACCCTTTCTTCCTCGCCTGTCCCTTCTGAACAGCCTGTATCCATCAATAGCCACACTCCAGTTGTGGGATTCGTCCCACCAAGTTTCAGTAATGGCAACCAGGTCATAGCTTTCTAGCAACAGTGGCTTCCAGCTCATCCTGTTTGTTGCCCATGCTGCGTGCATTGGTGTAGAGGCACTTCAGCTGGGCTGTTGGCCGTGTCACCATCTTAGAGGAACCTCCTTTAGTTCCTTTGAAGACTTTCACTGTTTTTTCCCTGTTGGCTCCTATTACCTCAGGAACCCCTGGTTCATCTCCGTAAGACTTCAAGCATACTGCAGTGCAGCCAGCACATCTCAGAGGAACAGGCTGACAGCCCTTGCTAGCAGTTAAAAAACTAAGGCCCCATAGAATATACGTAATTATATACATGTGTATTTTATTTCATCATCACTTAACATCTCGCTAAATGCAAAGCATAACTTTAGGATAAAATATGTATTTAGGTAGCTAACTAAAATGAAGGCAGGTGCAGGGAACAGTGTCTTGAGAGAATAAAACTTATCCATTATACAATTTAAATATAACACTCTCATCAGGTTTCTTCCTTCAAAACTTTGCAGTGATATTTCTGAGGCAAGGTCTCCTGTTTTAGTAGGGATAATGTTCAATGTCATTCCTAAATAAAAACATTGGCACACACTGTGAGAAACTGTTCCTATGATACTTTTGCAATACTGGTATAAGGCAATCATGGAACACACAGATGTCTGATCACATTTAAATCTTGGTCTTCAGCTTATATGTTTCCAGTCTTTGGACTGGACCGCTGCCCTGTTGTTTTGAAGCACCTTTTCCTTGTTGTCTGATGAAGTGTGACAGCTTCCAAGGTTTTAACTTATATGTGCTTTAAAACTACTAAATTAGGGTTAGCCAGAACATGATAGAAGTCTCTGATTTCAGAAGTCAGACATTAGAAGAGCATTTGCAAGTTAGACATGGTGGTTGCTAGTGTAGTTCCAATCTTAATGCAGAAGGTCTAAGAAGGAATATTTTCAACTCTGGGAGGTAATGAGCAAAAATGAATTTATTAATGTAATAAAGTTTATAGTCTTTGCATTAAACTTGTGTAGATACGAATTGTGTAATAAGACATAATTTATAATGGATCATGACAACAGACTTACTTAATATTTATAGTGTGACTGCAGCTTATTAATCCAAACTTGCTTTATCTTTGTTGAACTAACTTAAGTCTTTCATTGAAAAAAAGACATTATAATGGTATCTCCCTTCTTAAGAAGCACTGCTGAGTGTAAGGAGATCAGCAATGTTTGCTAGGCTTTAGGATTTATTGAGCGTTTAAGAAAGTTCATTTATTTTGGTTTTTATGTGCCTGGAGAAAAACTGCTTTCTGCATGCAGCTGAGCAGTGGTCACAAAGTGGAATACACAGATCATTGCATTTTGGAGTAGGATGGACACTTGTTCTGAATCTAATCATGCACTGGTAAATGATAAGCTAATTTGACCCTCAAGCTGCTCGCATTTCTAAAAATTAAAACTATAGTTAGTACAAGAGAAGCAATTTAATGCTTTATTTGTCCGTTATGTTGCAGCTTCATAAAGGGAAAGTCTGTGTGTTTAGTCCCAGCAGTCAGTGTTAGTCTATGAAGCGAAAGTAAACAAAATGTCATGGGAAAGGCAAAATGTTGAATTGGTAGTTTAGTTCTTCTCTTACATTTCTGATATTAGCCACATCTGAAAGTATTGCAGTTCTTAAAAGATCACTGCCCTCTGAGACTAAAGTCAAATGCATTCACATTAAATTTTAATTTCAGTATTTCCATACACACATATTTGAGAATGCACAGAATGCACATTGTACACATGCTGAGGATACAAAAAAACATTGTTTGTGGAGATAATATCATTTGCCTTGTGGGCAAAGTGAATGTGATATTTATAAATAAACATGGAGAATCCATTTGGGGAAAAGAAAAGCCAAAAAATATTTAAAAGAACTTTCTGGTTTTAAAATTTGTATGTGTTTTATGCAGGGAGTGTGCTTGAAAGGAAAGCCAGTCCTGTGTGCAGGAAGAACCTGGATGAGTGATAAAAGGAGCACACCTAAGCAGTTACCAGCCCCGAAGCCCTCCAGACCAACTCCGTCACATACTCATAAGGTCAGTAAGGTCAGAGCGCTGCAAAGGTTTGCTGGTGGTGCAGAGCTGCTCAAAGTAGTAAGGACAAATGTAGACAGAGCAGCATTAGGAAGGACCTTAGGAAAATGAGAGGAAAAGGCGGTAAGATACCAGATGAAGTGCAATATAGATAAATGCAAAAAGGTGCACATGATGGCAAATGATTCACACATAAAATGCTGGCTTCTGAGCTGAGCAAAACCCCTCGGGAGTGAGGTCTTGGGAAACAGCAGCCATTTCCTTAACGCCATTAGCTCAGTGTTCGGTAGATGTCAAAAAAAGCAAAGAAAATGAAAGGAAATATCAGGTAAACAATGGTTTCAAGGGAAAAATGAGGAATTCCGTGAGAGTGACATGCTTTGGAGGTTACTGAACAGACAAGCCAGGGCAGGGGAAATCCTTTGAGCTGAAATTGGTGGAGGTGGGTTAAGGTAGCAGGAAGAAATATCACACAGAGTTCTTCTGCTTTTATGCTTCCCTAGGTATCTGCTTATGGGCATTTTGGGGCTAGGTGGATATTTGCTCTGAACCAGTCTGACCATTTCATGTTCTTATGGGGCACAGGAGGTCTGCATTAAATTCCAGCTCATTCACAGAGACCAGGTATTTTATTTGCCTGGTAGCTTAATTTTAACCTTGAATAAATTTTCCCAGACACTTTCATGAACATGAAGTTTGTGGCCTTTCATAAGGAGTCTTATGGACCTATGAAAATTATTCCCACTGGCTTTCAGCGAACTTTGCAGAAGCAGGAACATTGTAAGCTTTTTAAACCAGGAGTCCTGGTCCTTTCATTCATGTTGAGAGGCAGCCGGCACACCTCTGGATGCTGGAAAACAATTATAACAGTAATTATTTGTGGTTTAGTAGCAAAATTATTAGCCTTACTGTGGAAATTCAATCCAGTTAAAAGTTGGCTTCGGTTCATGCAAAGTCTGAATTATTCTGTCTTTCCTTGAACTCTACCCAACAAGCAACACACTTTGTAAAGGTTATTCAGCAGGGTATAGAGCAGTTTTATGCCAAATGCATATAACAAGAGGGTGCAAGAGAAACAGTTGAGTCAGACACAGCTTGCCATTTGTCATTGCCTACATGGGATTAAGCAAGTGACCTTATGATGAAAGCCCAATATTAGTAGATTATTTATGAAGGCTGTTTGATATTGGAATAACACTTGACAAAAACAAACACTTAACTGTTGTGATATAAAGTTGTATTTGTTCTTTGCTCGACTGTAAAAAATCCATATTGCACTGACACCTGATTAGCCCCATTTCAGTTGTCGATCCCTGCCTGAGTGACGTTGTAACTGTACCCATGTGGATGGACTCCGGCGACATGTTGCAGCTTCTTCCCAGCCCTGTCTCTGGCCGTTTCCTTCTTCTGGCTGGAGCACTTGCATGGATCCTGGCCCTGGTTCATTCCTTGCTATGTCAGGGCTGTCAGACCCTGCTATCAACTCCTTTGGGATTATGCGTGTGAGCGAGGGCAGCGTTTGCACCGGCTCACGCTCGGCTCCCAGCTTGTCTCTCCCCATGGAGCAGCCAGCCCTTGCTGCCCGCAAGGCGAGACCTCCTTGTCAATACGGTCATTTATAGTGGGTGATGCTGGCATTTTCACAGCGGGTCTACTTCAGTGTTGTTTGAGTGGATGTTAAGCTTGAATGAGTCTTTCATAGGACAATTATTATTGTCATGTCCCTAGTTACTAGGCTAGAACGGTCCTAGATGAAAACAGAACTTTATCCCTGTGCAACGTTTTGCAACTCAGACTTGTGGTTGCTCTATGACATATATGCAAGAGCAATGTTCTTCTAAACCAAAGACTGAAGAGTGTGAAGAATTTTGTGTTCCCTGCTAGTAGCTTACAATGGCCATCTTCAGTCCTAAAAATGGTCATCATTCTGACAATTTTACCTTTGATTTCAATTTGAAGGCAGTAGATCTCTGTGTATCTTCCAAAAGAGTAGGGTTACTGCAACTCGAAGCTTCTTATATTTACATATGTTTGATCTGACTGTGTATAATTTGGTGTCATTTCATGTTCTTTCTCCCAATTGACACAGCTTCCATTTATTAAACTCTGTAAATACAAAATGAGAAACACAGATCATCCCAGTTCCATTTCTCATCTAGCACTACTTTGCTGTTTCCAGTCCTCTGAGGTTCTGAGTTTCCCAATATCTTGTTGACTTCATTGTGCATGTGTTTACCTTTCTACAGAAGAATCAGTTGAGCTCCTCAGAGTTAAAGGAGTTTAAAATGTCAAAGATGTCTGAGAAATTCTGCAGAGGACCTACATTCTCCAGCATCTTCTATGTAGGATTTCAAAGCAATTTTCCATTGTCAAAGGAAATGATGCTGTCCTTCCTCCTTCAGTCCACACTCTTCCATTCACCAAATATTATTGCTGTTATAAAAGTGTTTTTCTTTTGAGCTCCTCAAGTGAAGATGACAAAGGGACTCAACCAGAAAGTTCAATCCCTTTATTCAACTGTGTCATTTCATCTAATAAGACATTAAAATTAGGTGTTACCTGTATCTACAAGCGTTGCTTCCCTGCATCCTTTGACCATTACAATGGTAATTCTATTATCTCTTTTAACATAAACTGAGGTATTCTGTTTGAGCTTCCAGGCAACCACACCTGAAAGTCAGCAATGCCCAGGGCACTTGTGAAGAAAGTTGACATTTATGCTGTAAAGGGAGTCTATAAGAAAGTAGGATTGCAGATTATTCTATTCCAAACAGCCAGAATACAATATTTCAGAAGAACAGCACCACTATCTGACATGAAAAAATAAACTCTCAGAAAGTCCTGGCTGAAGAAAGTCCTGGCTGAATAAAGCCCTGAGCAAACTGGTCTGATCTTGTAGCAGTTCTTGTATCTGATCTTGCTTTAAGCAAGAGGCTTCACAAGAAACCTCCTGAGGTCCTTTCCAACCTGAATGATTCTATGATTCATGAAAGTGAATCTCTCTCAAATCCAAAAGAAAGCACTGTGCAAGGCAGCTCCTTAATGGATATCTACTTCTGGAGGCAACAGATAATTTCTTCTCGAAGTCCAAACCTTGTGGCAAAACATTTTTTTCACTGATATATTCAGTTCAGCCATTTACTGCAGCTCAATTTTCACATTCCGGAAGCAATACAGATGCCAATTGCACAGAACACAAAGGAAAAGCAAGAAGAAAAGAGAAAGAAAGAAAAAAGAAATACTAAAAGAAGGTAAATAATGTTTTTATCACTCTCCTTCATAACATCTAAAGGCTACTAACTGACCAAGTGACATAGTATTTATGACATCTGAGAATTTCTTTAGTATTTTCATACTTTTAACGAAGATGCAAAGATGCTCTAAGTTAGGCAAATGCTCTTGCATCGCTAGAGAGATATAGCTTATGGATTCTTAGAAAGGGCTGATGGGCTTTTTGAACTTGTGGTTCGTGGTTTTCACATTTCTGTGATTTAGCCTTGTCTAAAGGCTTCAGAGCTTAGTCTCTACTGGAGTCTTCCCTAGAAACTGGTTATCTTAGGATACCTATTTCAAGGTTTCGTGTATCTTCCTTTGGATATAAAGGACAGAAACAGAGAGGGAGTGAGTAGCTTAGAAAGCGGTCGAAGTGTCAAATTTTAAATTGTTGCTGTCACATGCTATCTCTAAGAAGAGGGTATAATAAACTAGAAAATATGAACTTGGCAAGATATATGTATAATGAATATTTTATACAGTGAACACTGCTTTCAGTGCATATTTTAGATAGTTTGAAAGAAGCCTTGCATCTGTTGTGATATCTCCACCTCCAGAAAAACCCAGAATGCTTCCTTCATAGCACCCAATGGGCTCTTGCCTCAGATCATTAAGGCTTTAAAAAAAGAGATGAGAAAACTCCAGTGCAAAGAACCAGGGAGAAAGGAAAAAACCTGATTCAGAGACTTTCAGGCATGGGCAAATGTATAAGATGACAAGCTGAAAAGAGCTCTTCCATCTCCCTTCATAAAACTGACTTCCACTGGAGGACGTTCAGGAGGTGAGCTTGGCAAGGCAGAGCAATTCCAGCAAAACACAAGCACAGATGGGTGCCATCCATGGCTGAACACTCATTGATTTGAGAGCCAAATTTTGCCTCAAGTTTTTAGGAGTAGGTATGATGCGTTATTCCTGGGCACAAAACATTTATTGTGAAAAAAACATTCTTTGTAAGTAAAATCAGAACTATTAATAAATCTTTCATAGCAAGCAATACAAATCTGACTACTTTTTATCACAGTTTGACCATGCAGAATATCCCAGAACAAACCAACAGAAGCATGTCTGCATGTTTAATCATGACACCCTTTTCTGATTAAATATTGATTCATAACATACACTGTCTAGGAGAAATAATGTATGTTAGGGGCCCGTTAAAGGTTTATTAAGTTACCTGGTAGCACATTATAGCAATATGACACAGATGATCATAAAAATCTTTTCTATTTTTTAATCTTTCATAAGCTGTGCCGGAGGACGTTTAGACTGGATATTAGGAAAAATTTCTTCACTGAAAGGGTTGCCAAGCACTGGAACAGGCTGCCCAAGGAAGTGGTTGAGTCACCATCCATGGTGGTATTTAAAAGACATGAGATGTGGCACTTAGGGACGTGGTTGAGTGGTGGACTTGGCAGTGCTAGCTTAACAATTGGACTCAATGATCTTAAGCGTCTTTTCTAACATAAATGATTCTATGATTCTGTGATTTTAATGTTAACAGAGGTATTCAGTGTACCTGTTAATACGAATGGGGATATGAATGTAAACTGTAACCTACCACACAATTTCTGCTTCCAGTCCAAGCATGGGGTTTTTTTTAAGTTATGAAATAAAGTTTAATCAAAATTTCACAAGGATCTTCAACGATTAAGCTGCAGCTCAAGTACCGCACGTAAAAATATCTGGCAATTTCTTGTGATATATTTGTGAGAGTCACAATCTGTTTTGACAATCTGAGAAGAGCAAATGGGGAAATTCATCAAACAAGGAGCAATACTTGTAAATAAATGGAAGGTAACTGAGAGAGAAAGCAGTAGTATGCTCACAGTCTCACAGGCACATACTGGAGATGGAGCATTGTTCTCCTTTCAGTGTTTCTTTTTGATGACTATGAGGGAGATTAATTGGCGAGGACTGAGCCACAAGAAGAAAAGGCAGGAGTGTTTGTGGAGTTTGCTCCCGAACAGTGAAGTTCAGGTTTCATAGAGGCACTGGTACCCAAACGTCATGGAAATAAGCCCCAAAGACTTTCACAGTGCTGCCTTTACCAGAGTTTCAGGTAATGCATAGCTGATTCAGGCATAGTTTGACATCTGTTGTAGAAGAGAAGCTGCCTGCTAATCCAAAGAAAGCTGGTGAGATGCCCTAAGCAAGAAACCTGACTGCTGCAGCCAGCCCCTGGACCTGCACCTGCCTGGTGCACGCAGTGGGGTCACCTATGGACACTGTTCCCCAGCCACTCCTTCTCTACACGCAGTTTTTAATATTCACCTGCAAATGCAGGGCTCTTCTGACAGGCTTCTCATACACCTAAGAGATAATCATCACCCTTTTTAATGCTCCAATGTCATGCCACAGAGATCTGCCTCATTTTTAGAGCTGAAGTGTACTGAAAACATAGTGAGCCTGTCTCAGCTCCACAAGAGAGACTGACATCATGCTTGAAGTTGCTTAGCATCCCCATTTACCACCTCCTTTCCTCCCTGTCATATGTCCCTCTGGCAGTGAAGCAAAGCTCCTGATTTCTCTGTAGCCCCACTCCTGCACATCCCACGGATTCAACATGGCCAAGGCTGTGCCATCAGCTGGGCACCATTCTCCTTCCTCGTCTCCCCTAACTTAATAAAATCCATATTCATGAAGTCTCCTAGTATCTCTGTGTGATCTCAAGTCCAGAACGATGTAAAATGCTTCAAAGATGCAATGGGGCCACTGCAGCATTTTGCATCCTTCTGTTGCCTCCTAAGGTAGTAGCAAAGAAGTGCTGCAAATCCCTGGCAATCGAAGCCAGAGGTGGAGGAGCCTTTTTTGGGGTGGGGTGTACAACCTGGGGGAAGGATTTGGCTAAAATGTGCACCCAGATGTGCCCAGCCCAGACAATCATTTGTTTTGTTGCTCAGATCATTGATGTGTGGGTTCTTGACCGTTTTGCTTCTTTTCCCCTGCCATTCAAATCTCACCACCCTCCCCAGTTCCCAGGCAAGTTATGGTGCTAACAGTGTTAATCACAGAATACTGAGGTCAGATCATGTAACTGAAGAAAAATAGAGGAGAGCAAGAACAGCGTGCTCAAGCAATAATGACACGGAAACAAGAATTTTAAAAGTCTTAATCTCAGATGTGGCAATCGGGCAATAGCAGCTCTCCCACGCCTTCTTTCC
>NW_010525648.1:0-417 GCF_000687285.1 Phaethon lepturus | reverse complement strand
GGCAAAAGGCAAGACCTGCCAATGTTGTCTATCTGGACTTCTGCAAGGCCTTTGACATGGTCCCCCACAACACCCTCCTCTCTAAATTAGAGAGATAAGAATTTGAATGGTAGACTGCTGGGTGGATGAGGAAATAGTTGGAAGGTCGCATGCATAAGGTAGTGGTCAACGGCTCAATGACCAGATGAAGATCAGTGATGAGTGGTGTCCCTCAGGGATCTGTGCTGGGACCAGTACTCTTCAATATCTTCATTAATGACATAGTGGGATTGAGTGCACCCTCAGCAAGTCTGCAGATGACACCCAGCTGAGTGGTGCAGTTGACACACCTGAGATACGGGATGCCATCCACATGGACCTGCACAAACTCAAGGAATGGGCCTGTGGGAAATTCATGAGGTTCAACAAGGCCAAGTG
>NW_010525647.1:0-10124 GCF_000687285.1 Phaethon lepturus | reverse complement strand
CGCTGCGGCTCCCATCCACGCCGGGATGGCATAAACGATGTGCTCCGTGTCCCGGGAACACCTGCCTCTCGGCCATCACCGTTTTTTTGAAATATATCTTCATAGTCAATTTGATTTCACTCACAGGCGAGAAGTGCACCAGTATTTAGCTGCACTGGTCGTGCTGGGCAGTTTGCTGACCAGTGCCTGACGATTAACCCGTGCCCACGCTGCCCTGGGTACGGCAAAACGCGGCCCCCGGGGCACGGGCAGGGGGTCTGGGCAGGGGTCGGGCTGAGGAGGAGACCCCGGCCGGGTGGCACCGACGGGTCAGCCTGTTTCCCCTGCCGCACGCGCGGGAGAGAGCCCAGCTCAGCCTGGAATTTAGCTCTGGGCTCACGACTGATTAAAATATTTATGAATCCCATTGCTGAGACGGAGCAGGTAAAAAGTCATTTGAGAAAAGCTATTAGAATGGGTCTGTCTGCGGGGAAACATTGCTCGTCGTTTTTCAGACGTGGTACAGCACTTTGGCCAAAATATGTTTGTGCCTCATACGGGGGCTGTCAGGGAGCAGAGGGGTTGCAGGGATCCCCTGCGTGCAGGCACCCAACTCCCTCGGTTTCCTTGAAAATCTAATGGATAAGGGATGAGCCCAACATTCTTGATATGGTATTCATTTTCAGAGGGAAGCCTGAAAATACTATTACCAGTACTATTACTATTACTAATTTTTCCTCTGAGAAATGTTTTATTATAGGACATTTAGACTTTAAAAAGGCAGCTATATTCATAAAAACCTAAAAATTTATTGAAGGACACAACAATAAAAATGTAAGAAAAGAAACTTCTGGCTAAATGCAACAAATGGGATGCCTCCTCGCTCAACGGTTAACATTTCATATCAAAACGCTAAGATCTTCATACTAAGGATGTATGGCATTGACAAATGATGGGACAATCAGCACCCGATATTAATACTAAAATACAGATTATTGCTGCTGTTAGAAAATTCCAGGAGGAAAAGCTCTTGGGTTTAGTAGGAGAACAAAATAAAAAGTAATCCTGAAAAAGAACAGTTAAGTCAGGGAGAGCATAAGCTTAGTAGCCCATCCGTTCACATACATAAAGATTTTGATTAAAATCTGGCTTAAAACTAGTAGACAGAGGATTAAACACTTATGATATGACATGGCGTAATATGCGAAGAATTATTTCAGAAAATAATTAGGCAATCCGTGGCAGTTTTTACTCAGTAGTTTTTTATCTGTGTGTAATATTAACTGTGAAACTCTGGAGATATTGTCAGGAACAGAATATAGACATGTGCAACGAGTGTTCCGTGCGACTGCTTCTTTCATCAGTACATCAGAGATTCAGCCAGGACTAATTCAGGGCTAGAGCCCGATTTGCTCACTCAAATTGAGAGCATACAGACTGAAAATAATTAACCTAATCAGCTCAGGCAATTGCAATATGGATTCATGCAACAGGAGCACAAACTTTCTCCAAGTCCCCGCCATCACCAAGGCTCCGTTACGGGCAGCTCAACGGTGACGGAGATTTGATCAGTCATCGAGAAAGTACTGCACAAGAAAAAAAAACCTGTCAAGTACGGGCACAGCCCTGTGGGCTGGGTTTGCATCTAAATCCGTCCTCGTCTCCTTGATGTGCTGGGCAGGGAGCGAAGCAGGCTGCAGAGCCACTGGGTGCCCGCAGCGGTGCTCCATGCCCTCTCCAGCCCCTCTCCACCGCGGGGATGATGCTGCAGCTTGCAGACACAAAACGTGTCCCTTCCCCAGCCGAGAGCAAATGGGGAAACCCTAACCTGGCGTGTAAATGTGCCTCTTCTGCACTTGGAGAGAAAGTCCTGTGCTCCCACCTCCCCGGCCGCACTCGCAGAGGTACCTGCCTCTCCTCCACAGCTCTACACTTCATAATGCAAATACGCTGCCATCTCCGCAAGCTGGGAAATGGGCTATAAAGAGAAACACATGGGAAAACAGGAGGGACAGCACAGAAGATCAAGGAACACGTTTTTTCCCAGGCTGACCTAGTTATTTAACTAACTGGCAGAGATACTCACTAATAAGTAGGAAAGCAATAGTCTGCCACCAGCAGTTTCACAGACGATGCTCGAGTTTACTTAGCTATTTGTCTTAAACCCTGGAAACATCAAATACAGTCTTTTCCATCTTGCTGCTCAACACTTTGCTATACAGTCACTATTCCCGGTTCAAATAAACTCAAATTTCTCAGCGATTGACGAAGGCTGTGATAAGACTTAAATCCAGAGGAACATGGAGGGAACAGATACATAACAGAGACAAGTACATGCATCATTTTTGTTTTCACTTTTGCTGCTGCCACACGAATGTAGAAGCTATAGATGAAGAGATGAAGAGATTTTTCATCCCTCCTAATGCACAGTGAGGACTATAGTCCCCAAAGGATAACAACCAGCTCAACTGCTCTGCGTGGCAGCCGGGAGCTAACGTACCTGTGAATGTCTGGCCAACGGGTAAAGCAAAGGGCACGTCTTTCACGACAACGTGCACGGCTCTCACTACTTTTGTCAGTTCTCCCACCAGCTCTGCCCTTCATGAGAAAATCTTAGATTTGGAGTTCTGCAAATAATACCCAAAATAAGTCATCATCTTAATTCTGTCCCAAATCTTCCATTAGAAACTGCCCTTTCTCCAGGGATGTCAACCCTTGAGGGTTTGAAAGCTGCCGTTCCTGTGCTCACATGGTTACACCAGAATTTCAGCTTGTTTGAAACGCAGGAATAAACCTAAGCAAAACCCAAGTTTCTAACCCTCAGCATTGGA
Organism: Phaethon lepturus; assembly: GCF_000687285.1. Classification (NCBI taxonomy): domain Eukaryota; kingdom Metazoa; phylum Chordata; class Aves; order Phaethontiformes; family Phaethontidae; genus Phaethon; species Phaethon lepturus. The sequence goes on along the minus strand of NW_010525647.1, from coordinate 7,314 downwards.
CAGAAAAGTTTGGAAAGGGGACCCTGCTGATCTGGGTGGTAAAGTTGATGAAGAGAAAGCTAGTTGACACAAAAAACTCTATGTCTAGTGGAGAGGTTTAGGTGACCCAGCTTGGGATATTCCTGATCAACTAATACAAAGTGGATTTTTTTTTTTTTTAAAGGAGAAGTAGGACTATGTGGGAGGGGGCATGAAGAATATACATCCCATCCCTTGCCACACACAGAGATTTCACTTTCTCCTGGCTTGCCTATATCTAACTTTCTCCAAACTTAAAAAAGCAAGGAACAAAAGAACTGAAAGCCAAACCAAAATTTTTCATTGATCCAGAAAATGGTATTTTGCTTCCATTTTGAATACCAGGACATGTAGATATTCAGGTTTGTTCTCTCTATAGCTCAAACGTGTCTTTCCAGGAATCCACAGAACTGGGATAGTTAGCACAGCACTGGGCTATTCCTACCGACAGGTGGAAAGAGAGGTAAAGAGGCAGGCAGGTATTAAATTGTACAGTTTTAATTTTTTTTTTTATAAATCTTGTGATACTGACCTTTAATGACAAGTGTCTGCAGAAGTGTCATAGTCCACTGTACATTAAAACAATCCTCATAATAGTGTCGGTAAACAGTAAGAATATGACCAGTAAGGTCAAGCACAGGAATAGTTATTTATCTTTAATAGTTATCTTAGTTATTTTGCAGTGACATTTTAATATTAACATACTCTGAAAACATGCATTGTATGCAATAACTTTATTAGGGTCAAATAGATATCACAATATAGATTCATCCACCGAGTAGCTGTAAATTGGTTACAACAATCATAGAAGAGACTAAGCTGTTTTAAGCTAAGATGCTTTCGACATTACAGCTCATACAATAAGATTATATACTGATACACTTTGATCTAGAAATGCAGATGATCAGTTTTGATTAGTATATTGTGCTTCAGACTTTCATTTATGTCAATGCATCCCATTGGGCTGTAGTGAGGAAGGGCTGAGCTTCCCAGGGCAAAATCCAAACGGGCTACAAGCCTGGCTCTGGCTATTTTAGGCTGAGTTCCTCTGAGCCTGGGTTATTTGGTCAATCCAGTTACATTCTCCAGTAGCACCAAGCTAGTGCTCAGAGCAGCGACGGAACAGAGGGATATCTAAGAATCTTTACACAGCACAGATGGAAAGATTTTCTTATTATAAGAGGGTGTAAAGGAATATTTATGCCTTGTAAGGTCCCAACAATACATGCGGTTTTCATGTTTTGCTGTATTAAGCAACAGGGCATTTTCACATGGTTTTGTATACTGATATCTGCACCTCTGTTATCTTAGTTAAATAAATACCTTTGTAAACATATAACACAGTTACTTGGTCCTTATTTTCCACAGCTCACGTTAAAAGATTCACAAAACATCCATAGAAATAGTGATTTATAGAATGAATACTTAGCTGAGTTAACTGGAATAAACATTGGTCAGGTACCATAAATACTACTGAATGCCATTTCAAGGAAAAACATTTTAGTTACAAAGCATTCAGAACTTGGGTAAGCCATATATTCAACTCTGCAAAATATATAAAAGATGCATACTTTTTTAAACATACATTTAACAAAATGTAGTGGCAGAAGTTGAGAAGTTCCATCTACACAGTTCAGACATTTGGTAGTATGAAACTGCTTATCCATGCACTAAATTACAGATGACTCAGTTAATTGAAATAATAGTAAAATCTTCTGAAACAAAAAGGTATAACCAAAACAAATGCTCTGAAGAGTCACAGACAGGCAGTTTTGAAAATTTAGGTGCAATGTTACATGCATGGATATACAGAATAATCTGTAGAAATAATAGTAAAACACTTCCGTTTTTCACCAAAATGCAGAAGGAAATTCCATTATATTATGCATATTAAATACTACAGACTTGAGGCTACAAAATGCTTCTACCATCTTAACACATACAAAACTACCATAAAGTTATCTCTACAGTACATACTACAACACTGACGCCAGGTCACCACCTGTGATGAGCACGTCCCCTGTATCTGGCTAGTCAGGGTAAAAAAGGCCAACTCCAGCCCACTGGCCACCTCCCATCTGTCTCAGGAGGTAGGCTTACACCTTCAATTGACATTAAACACCGTGTTATAGTATTAATTTATGTAAAACCCTTAAAAACCTGGTGCAACTGAAACTTGAGACCTGTTAAACTCTCTACATGTGAGGGATGCAAGAGCTTGTGCTGCGTGAACCCTAAATTTGATTAGTGAAGGAGGTTGGCCCACTCTGGCCGTAGCTCTGGGACTGGCCGTATTCACCCACCTGGCCGTAGGAGCCCGGCTGGTTGTAGCCACCGGCCGGCCCATAGCTGTCTTGGTTGTAGCCACCTTGGTTGTAGCTGCTGGTCTGCTTCTCTACATGTGAGGGATGCAAGAGCTTGTGCTGCGTGAACCCTAAATTTGATTAGTGAAGGAGGTTGGCCCACTCTGGCCGTAGCTCTGGGACTGGCCGTATTCACCCACCTGGCCGTAGGAGCCCGGCTGGTTGTAGCCACCGGCCGGCCCATAGCTGTCTTGGTTGTAGCCACCTTGGTTGTAGCTGCTGGTCTGCTTCTCCATGGTGTCCGGAGCGTGCCGCTGGCCGGAGGAATGCCAGCCTGTCTCCTTAAACACAAACCAAATGTTGCCTGCCCAGAGGATAAAGTTCAAGAAGCCAAAGACCTAGGTGGGGAGAAGAGGAGCTCGTCACCCGGCAGCCGCGGTCTCCCAGCCCAGCCTAATGTTTTGGACCTTGCATGGTCTTGTGAGAAGTCAAAGCTGCTCCCAGTCCATCCTTCTCCCAAAACCTGCTGGAAGATTTTCTCAGCTTTGGAGCAAATTCACAAATTCACCTCCCTTCACTGTAGCTCACAAGGTATCTGTTTTCCTTTTTGTTTCCAAAAAAAGGTCGAGTTTTTAGGCCAAAATAATTTTTTTTGGTTTGAAAACATAGTTTAAAGAAACTGTGGAACGATAAAGTTGAAAGAAAATATTTTAAAAGAGAGACATTAATTGCTCCACTGGCCTAAAGTAATTTCTTTTGTTTTTTAAACATTCTGAAGACCCATTTTATGTTGGTTTTTTTGAGGATTTTGAAAGGTATCTGCAAGGCACAAACCGTTTTCTTCCTAAGGGACCGCACATACCCCTTTTCAAAAGCATCGCAGCGAGCAAGTTAAAAGCAGACGGGCCAACCAATGCACTTGGGCAGACACTTTGCTTTCTCCCCGTCCCAACCCTGCCCGCTCGTCCCGCAGCTGCTCCACGGCAGAGAGCTGATGTGCGTCACACTCTGCCTTTCCCCGCAGCAAGACCGTGCTTCCAATTAAACCATGTCAGCAAACTGGTTTACACCAGCTGATTTAGGTCAGTGCATGGGTAAAAGAGATGAAAATACGTTTGCAAGGTAAGGGTGAAAAGTGGTAATCAAAGTCACTTACAACCGAAGTGTTGAGGCTTGACATAACAGGGCTGCGAACAGGCAAGCATTTGTTGGACTGCTGTTTGCAGGCAGACATCAGTAATAGCACTTCGTCTGGGTCGGTCGCAATCTTTACATCTGACAGTCCTTTAGCCCAAGCAGATGAGCCCACTAGCCACAAGAACGAGAAGACCACTGTCACAATGAAATCCTAAAAGACAAATTAGTTAGAATCATTATACTGGTGTGTCCATTGGAAAGAAAAATATTAAAAATCACCAGAAAACTGGAAGCTTGTGACAGAGGAGAGAAAAAACAAGAGCTTGTTATTTCGTGGAAGGTTGTGATTACTGTCGTCACCTGCGGAGCTAATTTTCAGAAGCGCTTGACGTGCCTAATGGGGCAGAGCCCTTCGGCTGCCGTTTGCATGCCCGACCCCGGGGCCAGATTCCCACAAATGCATGGCCGGTACCCAGGATGCTGGAATGCCTCGGAAATCCGGCTGTTGACAACACCTGGTTGATGAATTGGGATCAATTAAACAACGTAGGTGCCTGGAAAGGAGCTGGGCCCTGCTGAGGGCTGACCCTCACCCTGGGTGCTCCGACAGACAAGCTGGGGTGGGTTTCCGATAGGAAGCGTTTCCATCCGCGGCAGCATCTCAGGGAGAACCTGAAACTGGCTAATCCTCAGCTACCAGATGAGGAGTTTTCTCACCAGCTACAGGTAAGGCCGGACGTCCCTGCTGCATGAGCCACGCAGCCGCTGATTGTCACGAGTGAACAAATAAACAGCAAGACTCGCCAAGCGCAGGGCCTCCTCTGCTGCCCCCCGTCCTGGTAAAGCATTTGCTCCTAATTCCCATCCACATGAAAAGAGGGGAGAAGGGGTGGCGGTTCCCCCAGGATCCTGCGCCTCCGAGCAGCTCTGAGCCACCATGCTCACTTTTCCCTCAAAAGACTCTCAGGAGCACACACAGGCATAAACTTCTCCTAGTCTTAGCCAGAAGAAGTGGCCAAGTGACACTGTTATTGTGTGGGTTTTGGGGGAAAGGAGGGAGGAGGTGTGAGTTTTCAAGCTTTCTTGTGTCTTGCTAAAACAGAAGAGCCTTTCTGCTGGCGTATTTCATCCCATCTGTCAGCCCGCAACAGATGGTAGAGGTGCCAAAGTCTAACATACCACTAACTGCATCACTGCATCTTGATATCCCACCTCCCATGGGGGCTGCTTCCCCTTCCCCCTTACAAAGTAAAGGTGTACACGGAAGGAAGGGAGACTGTTCATTAAGAACACAGCATTTCAGGTTGCTATCCAAAGAAATACGTGATCCCTTGGAAACGTCATTCTCCTCCTCTACAAGCACACCTGACATTTGGGGAAGGAGCTCTCCACGGCACCGCAGGGACGGAGGACCCAAGCTTCTTCCACGATGGAAGACGCACCAGTCAATAAACCAGCCATACAAGCAAGCCATGAACAAAGGATTTCTCTGCTCACGCAGATGGGATTAAATTAACTGTGCTTGGATGCCTTCCCAAAGGATACATCCTTCTCTTTTAACAGTGCCACAATTTGTTCTCTGCCGGCCTGTGTCTGCTGCCGAGCTTTGAGTTGCTCTGACCTCCCTTCATGCTGGCCAAATGTGCTCTCTTGAAGAGCATGAAGCCCAGGAGCTGACAACTATCTTAACACCCAAAAAGACTCCGGGCAGGCAGAGACATATAGCCCAGAGTAATTTTTCTTCTCTTTCCAGCAAAAGAAATTACTGTATCTTGTATGCCCTTAGCAGTAAGTGAATGAGAAATGGACTCCTAGAGGCAACAATTCAACTGCAAACATCTCCTAAAAATTCCAGCTGGTAGAAACACCAGATATTCACTGAGCTGTGGATTATTATGGGATATGCTCTTTATTTGCTATGAGGCTTAACACGTTATCTACCTGGATGCCAAGCCCACGTATAGGTTCTGATTGACGCAATAGACAGGGACGCACCAGAGTTTTGGGGAATACGTCTTTTAAATGACAAGCAATTCTCTCTCAATGCCACCACACTATTAGACTTTGCAAGCTAAATCAAGCTCTGCGACCAGTGCCTTGGCAATAACAATAACACAAATGCATAACAGCAGGTAGAAATATGAAGCAGAGACAAATTGACCAAAACCAACAAAATGTAGGAGCTTAAACTTGCTAAAAAGAGGGAAGTTTTAAAAGTGAGCAAAGTTCTTCAAGCAGGTGACAGCAGCAGGCGTTCAGACCTGCATCAAACTCACAGAGCCTGACCACATGTTGGCGAGGCATTTGCACAACTCGTGGCACAAATGACTGCAATCTGCATGAGCCCCTCACTCTAATTACTAGTAGTTCGTGTCTTGAGCTATAAAGTCCTGCCAGGAATATGCAGTAGCACTGTGCGGTTGAGGGGCTGGTCCTGAAGGGACTAAATCTTTCATGTTATTTCTCAGGTCTTGTCTTCTCCATCTCACCCCATCCTCCAGCCTTCTGCTGACCTCCCCTGCTCCCCTGCACCAGGGTGTCCACACAAGCCTAATCCTACCCGATCCTGCCCTCTCTGCCACCAATTCCCCTGTGTGAGAGCAGATCAGAGCCTTGGGGAAAGGGTCCCTGCGCTTTGGGGGCTGGGATACGCCCTTTTACGCAGGAACTCCCCAAAACTGTAAAGTCTGGTTGGGTGCAAGAAACACACTGAGCCAAAAAGGAAAGATCACACAGCTGGGCTCGAAGAACCACCCGCCCAAACCCCTCCATCAGCTGGAGGACATGAGCAGTCCCAGAAATACGTTACAGGACAGAAAGGCTAACGAAACACGAGGGTTTTTTCTGCAGGTGCTCTCGCCAAGGCTACGTGGCCAGACTCAGGCTCTCGGAGGATTTGTTCCGTCTTCTCTGCGCCGTGCAAGGAGCAAAATATACAACTAGAACCAAATTGCATCTTCCTCTTTATTCTGAATCTTCGCTAACCTTCAGCTTTGGCTGGAACTTGAACCTCTCTTGTTTTCAAGTGGGCTTGGATTTCTGGCTGAACATTTTCACAGCTCTGGGTGGAACAGTTACAGGATAATGACATGCTGAAAATAAAAGTGAATTTCAAGCTAAGCTGTTCTGTGGCTTAATGTCTATCTGGGGAATTTCTCCTTGGTAATTAAAGCCAGAGTGTCTGCATACTAAAACAAATCTTGCATTTGAATGTCTAATATCCCCATAGCATGGGTGATTTTTTTTTTTCCTTTGGAACAAAGTAATTTTTGTAGTTGTTCTCTTGAAATGGTGTCTACAGATCTCTTCAGTGTGTACTGTTGTATGGTTACGCTATGCTCCTAATTACAAAGTTTCTATCTCCCATCTCAGCTGAGATAACTTTGGTCTGCCTGCAGGTGCCTTTGGGAAGGAGGCAAAACAGGAACATGTAGGAGAAAGCAGAAAACAAGACTTAAAATATGCTGAATATCCAAGGAGGAAGTTTTTAAGAGCCTGAAGTATGTGTAACAAAAAATTCTTGCTGCCTTTTTCAAGTTGAAACTTGCTATTACTGAGTTTGCCAAAAATGCCTACTTGGAACAATTTTATATATTATATGTTTTAGAATAGAACTGTGAATGTGCCTTTTTTTTTCATGGTAACTGAAACATTTCTCCTTGCCTTCAAGCTACTGGCTTTTGCAAAATGCCCGTGTTCGAAGGGGACAGTCGTTTAAGTCTCCCGAGCACAGTTTCGGATCAACCAGCGCCCAGCACAGCCTCACCGGGCCAAAACCATCTGCAGAAGCTGCTTGTTTGCTCGGCAAGGAGACGCGTTTCGCCCGCGCGAGCGGCCGGCGGCTTCAGCCGCCCCC
>NW_010525646.1:44590-47068 GCF_000687285.1 Phaethon lepturus | reverse complement strand
TATTATATTATATTATATTATATTAATAAGAGACAGTATAGTAAGTTCATGAATGAAGACACAGATCCATTTTCCTGTCAGATCTGCCTATCAGTACCTTTTCTGCAGTAGCCATCATTCAATAACTCAGCATTTACCCTTTTCCAAGCACGTTATCCTACCTTCTGGATCCCGTGATGGGCACATCAGATATGCTGTGGCCAATCTATTAATTGTTCCACACCTCAGGTCTTTCCTCTAGCACCAGGCAATTCACAATACATCAGAAACAGACAAAAAATGTGTTAAACATCTAGGCTGAGCTGTATGCCACCCATGTCCCACTAAGGGTTTCTACTGAGTTAGGATTTAGGATTTAACATTTTCCTTCCACTTTATCCTGTACTTCTTCCCTACATCCTTTACCAGTGTGATGTGAAGGTTTTGTGCTTATAATGACTAATTTAATTCACACATGACATTCTTCTGTGCCAAATGCAGGTTTGGGTGATAGGAGTTGAATGAGTTACGAAAGGCTTATGAATATGAGTGTTTGTCTTTACTGTGTGTGTAACTTTAAGGAAATATTATGACTGAAGACAAGCTGGTGAGAAAAGGGCATTTTGTGATTCCCCTGCAGTGTTCCTGTCTGGGAATTAGGGCTCTGTTGTGCTAATCCTGCTGAACACAAGGAGTACAAAGTCTAGGTCTCTTCCCACAGTCCCATTTGTAGGGTTTATAACAAAATTTAATTTTTAGCTTATTCTCTGTGGAATGTCAGTTCCAGGCCCTTGGGGGCTACTTCTAAAGGCATCTGCAGAAATTAAGGACAGCAAGTTTATTACCAATAAATGCAAATGCACTATGTAAAATAATTGCAATTAAAATATGCACTCATGAGAATATTCAGTTCACATAGAAAAGGTTTAAGGAGACATGAATCAAAGAAGATAAAAGCTAATTTAGATCATGGACAGCAAAGAAATAAACAGGAATAAGAAAGGTGGGACAAAGCTGTGGCTGTACCACAAAGAGATGCAGGTAACTTGTGGTATCTGATTGCCAGGCTTATTCATACTAGGCATTACTGGTTCATTTTCATAGTGGAGAAGATTTAGTTCAATAAAGATTTTAAAAAGGGAAAAACATGATTCCAGATTGCAGCTCTACCATTCGGCTGAACAACAACTTCAAATGCAGGCGATCCAGATGCAAAATTTGAATTCTTAATATGACGGGATGATTTATGAGGCATTGGGAAGTTATTTTTTCCTGTCTACTAAATCCATTTGCTCCTGCCTCTGTATAAGCTTGAAAGTCATACCTGCTCCCATGCCGGAATATTCCCCCCACCCCTCATCCCCACCTCATCACCCGTGCTCTTTGGATTGTTATTGTCATTTTGCTCAAGAGTTCATGCTTCTAGGATTTAACAAAGAAAGCATTGGTGATCTCAAGAGTCCCTAGTCAATATTTCATAGGATGCACTTCCCAGCTTTTCCTATTACAGACAGGAGTTGAAGGGCTGAACCGGATAATGAATTATCCACAGAAAACATTGCGACTAGGCAGGCTGGCAGTCAGCCATGCTATTAAAAAGCAGCTGCAGAAAGGGTTTTTTCTTTCTTTTTTTTTTTTTCTTGTCCCACATATGAATTCATGTTCTTCTTCCACACCAGATATGATGTATATTGAGCAAGTGAAATATAAAAATAGTCCTAGGAGTTGTATAGACCCTGAGCCCCCAAAGCAGGGAGCTTAACCAGCCTGCGGTGTGGGACTGGGATAACTAACAACAATGGGTGCGTATTAGACAAGTGTGGAAAGTCAGGGTTACATCACGTCTAGTACTGTCTTAATTGTTTCAGATACATACATTTAGTGGCAGTTGTAAATATGTATATATAGGAAGCCACATCTGCTTCCTCCGTCTTGAGTGATTTTCCCTGGGGTAACCTCTGCCTTGCAACACCTGGGGTGATGTGCAAGAGGTCTGGCTCTCCTCGTGTTCACTGTTCATAGAATCATCGAGTCATTTAGGTTTAAGATCATCGAGTCCAACCCTAACCCAAGCACTGCCAAGTCCACCACTAAACTGTGTCCCTAAGCACCACCTCTCCATGTCTTTCAAATACCTCCAGGGATGGTGACTCAACCACTTCCCTGGGCAGCCCGTTCCAATGCTTGACAACCCTTTTGACAACCCTTTGAGGGGCGGCTGAGGGAACTGGGGTTGTTCAGTCTGGAGAAGAGGAGGCTGAGGGGAGACCTTATCGCTCTCTACAACTACCTGAAAGGGGGTTGTGGTGAGGTGGGTGTTGGTCTCTTCTCCCAAGTAACCAGCAATAGGACGAGAGGAAATGGCCTCAAGTTGTGCCAGGGGAGGTTTAGACTAGGTATCAGGAAAAATTTTTTCACCAGGAGAGTGGTCAAGCATTGGAACAGGCTGCCCAGGGAGGTGGTGGAGTCACCATCACTGGAAGTGTTCAAAAAATGTGT
>NW_010525646.1:0-44569 GCF_000687285.1 Phaethon lepturus | reverse complement strand
GCTTCACGACATGGTTTAATGGGTGTGGTGGTGTTGGGTTAACAGTTGTACTTGATGATCTTGAAGGTCCCTTCCAACCTTAATGATTCTGTGATTCTGTAATTCTTACACTAGTCTCTAGCATGAAAGAAGTATATTTTTCCTGCTGTAAGCTCCCGAAACCTTAGAAATTATACAAGTGTCTGTCATTTGGGGTTTTTTCCTTGTTTATTTTGCAAATCTTAAAGCTTGTAACTACTGTGACGCAGACGCCCCTGGCTATGGCAGGTTTCCCATGTGTTGTGTACAGGTGCGTGGTGTTGCGAAAGCGTGCCTCCTTTTTTGTACCCTACAAATTGCGCCGCAGCATGCAGCACAACCCGGTGAAACCTCTGCCTCGTTTCCAGAAATACGGTGGCAGCGTGCGGCTCAGTTAAACCGTGCAGGTAGCGGGAGCCCCGCTGCCGCCCGCGCTCCTCACAGCCGCCGAGCCTGAGCGCGGTCCGGTGTCTCCCAGCCTCGCCCAGACGGCAGATCTACGGGCCCCTGCAGGGAGCAGGGGCCGTACCACCCATTTTTTCTTTGAAACCATCCCTGATGTTGCTCTTCTTCTGACTTGTCCCTTTTATAATGACCTTCTCCTTTGTTTTCTATTCGCAGGGTGGTTTACAGACCTACTGCTTCCTAGTGTTTGCTGCCATCTGCTTTGCGGGAGCTACCTACCTGTTTTTTGTCCTGCCTGAAACAAAAAATAAGACATTTAATGAGATCAGCCAGGCATTTGCCGAAAGGAATAAAGTATCTCTAGAAATGCAAGAAATGAACCACTACCCGGGGGAGAGGAAATCGAGTGCAGAACAAGAATCAAACTTCACGTCTTCGGTGGACAATGGGGAAACCAAAAAAGGGATTGTGTAAACCCAGGGTGCTCTTTCGGGGAACGGGGGGAAACATGCTCTTTTCATTCGGTACGTTTATAGCAATGCACAACTTGTATTTTTTATGTGACAGTATGAACTGCTTCCCCCTTGAATATGTTTTAAGTGAGTACAGGTGAGTTCATTAGCAGCTAGGGTGATGGTTGAGGAAATGAGAGGCAGGAGTAGTGGCAAAGGATTTAATAAGAGCCAGAGTTTTCCTGGGCACCTGTGAAATTGGTGCTGCAGTGAGTGTGATGGGGAACATAGACTTGGAGAAGTAAAAAGAAGTAGAAGTGGCCATGGGGAGCAGGGGTGGTGAGCAGCAGCTGGCTGAGCACCCCTGCGTGCTCATGGGGATGTGTGTCTGCAGTCACCGGGGAGGAGGAGGAGGAGGAGGCAGGGGAAAGGGAAGAGATCCTGGCAGGGGTCTGCTAAAAATCAATGCAAGCGGACCTGAAATGGTACCAGCTCGCATTTCTCCACGTTTCCCAATATGTCATTAAAGTTGCAGGTGAGAATTGAGGACTTGAAGGAAAACTTGTGATGCTTCTCCGACCTCCCATTCCTTTTCCAGCTATTTGGACTTCCAGTTCCTTTGTCACAACATCTCCCAGCTTCTCATAAATGGAGAGCCCTGGGTCCTGATGGGTTTCCTTGTCTCTCTTGCAAATCCTGATCAACTAGTAATAGAGTTGCCTCTAGTTTCTGGGTTTGCTGGCACTACATTTCTGTGGATATATACACATTTTGAATTTTATTTTTTGAGAATAGCTACAGAAGTTTTAATATGAAAAGGAAACTAAACCTCATGATGAAGCGAGAGAACTCTGATAGTATGTGTAGGGTGTAGCATAAAAAAAAAATCAAACACCAAGTTTTCCAAGGGTTGGGTATTTTTGATTGTTCTTTTTTTTTCTTTTCTTTTCATGTTCCTTTTAAAACAAGTCTTAGGAGCTAAAATTTCCCTGAGACCGAAGAAGTGTAATTTCTTAACACTGAGATCTCTCCAAAGGAATTTGGGTTCCTGTTTCATATTTAACACTAACTTTCATTTGGGCATTAGATTCTGAAGCTCCAGGCCTAGTTCACCTTGATAAGTTTCTAAGCTCTGTAATGCTTTGTAAAACTGTCCTCAGAGCCTGCTCAATTTTGTGATAGAAAGACTCAGCAGGCTGTCGGGGGTTAGGTGATCTATTCCCTTCCATGTGGGATTTTTTTAAATGAACATCCTCGTTCCAGTTTGTAATTTTGATAATAGTTCTTCTTGATCCTTCTAGGTACCTGGATGCTGAGGGGGTAATAAGCACTTTTAAATTAAATAGTTAGCTGTTTTATATGAAAAGTCAGTAAGTCTTAGAGCTGCTCTCAGTTAGGAGAAGGCACAAGAAGCAAGTGCATTTAGGTAGAGCCAGCTGCTTCCACAAGTTATATTTGCTAATCCAGAAATTCATCAATTTGGGGGCATTTGGGGGAAAAAATAAAAAATCATATATATACACTCATATATATATTCCAAATATAGAAATATATATGAATTCTGTATTCATATATATATACACACAATGGAGAATTGCTTGCCAATACTTGCATTTTTTTTCAGATTTCCCCGAGTGATAAGCTGTTTGTTGTTTTGTTCTACACTGTAAATTAAAACCAGAGATCCTAATGTTCAGCTATTACTACTAAATTATGTGTATGTTTTTATACTGTGATTTATTTATATGTGGCATATTTACTGCACACATTGTATGCTGACCTAATAGGGCAATTTCACTACTGGGTAATGGAAGAAAATTTGATCTGAGCCTTTATGCCAGGATTTATGCTATTTTACTGGGCTAGAGGTACAGCAAAAAGTAAGAAAATGAAAACATATATGAGCAAGAGAATTAAGAATGAAAAATCAGATTCATTATATTGGTGCTACTGTTAAGAAACAGAGTGAATCAAGATTATCCCAACTAATAATCATATATAGAAGCTAATCAAATACTATGGAGAAAAATGAAGAAAGGCGTCTTCTAATAACTGCTTGTAAAACTATATATATAGCAAATGAACATGTCATCTTTCAGTGGCTTTAGTTGCCATGTGTTACCTGAGTCTTGCTAAGTGAATGGCTACATAAAAAATTACTTTCGATGCCAGGAGAAAATTCTTCCTCTTCTGCCTGCAGGGCAAGACTGGCAAGTTCAGACCCTCTCATTCAGATTGAGAATGACCTTACTTTGCAATTAGGGCTACTAACATGGTGTGATGTCATCTGATTTGAGTCAAGGTGGCAGGATTGGAATTCATTATTATTATTAGAATTAGGAAAATTTAGCACTTAGTGCTGTTCATTAATGTACATTACAGGCATTACGTGTTGATAATGTTGCCATTGGATAACTTCAGTAAAATACCATGTTGGCCTGATACTGCAGTTGTGTTGCACTTCTGCAAAAAGATAAAGTCATCTTACAGCTGCATTTGGAGCCCAACTCTGAATGTGTTGGTGAAGAGATGGTTCGGTAGGATTTCCTGTCACAGCTCGGGGGCTTGTACAGCTGTAACAACAGGGGGTTGTGTTTTACTCTTCTGCAACCCCATTATTTGCCGGTCCGTCTCTTGCCCTACCTGAGATAGGCACGCTCCAGACAGATAGGCACTTTCTGTGCAGCTGCAGAGAGAGCTGCTACAGAGCAAGTACACCATGGGACAGTGGTTGCACGTCTCACCGGTGGTTTGCTCCAGTCCATGGTACGGGTTAAAAGCAATTCCAGTCTCCAGATGCGTATGTGTGCAGGTGCTTTGCTCGCAGGCCAGGGAAGGTGGCTGCAGTCTCCTCCGCCTTCAGTTGTGTAAGCTTCTGAGGAAACTCCAGATGTGCCGGTGCTGCATTAACTTTCTCATCTCTGACCCTAATGAGAGTTTTGTGTTGTTCTTCAGGTTGTTCCGTAATGTTTTTTTCCATTGTTATGCTGCTATAGCTTCTCCAGCAATGAGAGGACAAAGTGAAAAATATCAGCAATTTGTCATTTGGATTTTCTTGTTGAACGTACCAAATTGTGTACAGCCCATGTGTTTGTCAGTGAGTGTTGTGTGGTGCCACGTTCTCTTTTCCTTGTCTGTGACATTGGGATGAGGTACTGTGAGATGGTGTTTGTACAAGTACCACAAGTGGGTTGCGTGTGTGTGATCAACCATGTCCATGCACAATGATTGCAAAATAAACCTTTGGAATTAAACTAAAATGATGTAGTTTTTCTTCAGGGTAAATCTGCATCTCTACAGCTGTACAAGTTTCATTGTACAGTTCCCTGGGGGTTTTGTATGTCCCTGTACAAGACTGTACAGTCCTACGTCAGGATGACCTGAGTCATTTTGGACTCTACAGCTGAGTGATTGGGAGTTACGGGGAAGAAAATAATCCCTGAAACTGTATATTTTGGGGAGCATTATTTACATGTTGCTTCTCAAATCAGACTCCATGCTTCATTCTTTCATATGTTTATTTTGGACTTTAGAAATAATACAGACATCAGTGAGAGGTGATTAAAAGTGGCTAGTAGTAGTAATAACTGTATAAGAATTGTTGAATCTGGTGAGACTTTTTTGAAGAAAGTTGTCATTTGCAATGTATGACTGAGTTGCTGAAGCTCTACTTTCTGACGAGAAATTCAGTTAAATGACTATTTCTGCTACAAAGATATGCAAAACCTGAGATCTGAAGTATGTATAAAAAATTGAATTTCATACTTCGGGTTCTGAAGCCAATTTTCACTCCACATGTATCTGCTTTCCAGTGGGGGAAGATGTGAGTAGCTCAGCCGTATGCGACAACTTTCAGCTTCAGATTAAATGGGGGAAAAAAAAGGAAAAAAAAAGAAAAAAAAAGAAAAAAACCACCCCCACACCAAAAACAACTCTTTGAAATTTACTTTCTTCCCTTTGACTATTTTTATGTGTTTTTCCGTACAGAAATCATCATACAAACTATTACAGCTCCCATCACCTCACACAGCAGGAAGAACAAATCTGATAAAGCATTCTTAGGAAATGCCTATGGTCTTTTTCTTTCAGCCTGAGTCCAGAAAATGGGGTTCAGATAAAATCTAAAATTCTGAACTCGGTAGACCCAAACTATGAAGCAGGTTTGTTAATGCAAATATTCAAGCAGTTAAAAAATTCAGGTTGGGGCCCATATTTGATTCTCTCTGCAAGTGATACTATTTGGGAGTAAGCCCTGTGAAAATTGTAGAATCTTAGAATCATTTAGGTTGGAAAAGACCTTTAAGATCATCGAGTCCAACTGTAACCCTAACACTGCCAAGTCCACCGCTAAACCACATGCCTAAGAGCCACATCTACATGTCTTTCATATTATATATCATTTAATATTACATATTAGTGTTTACCATAAGGTTTTCAAATCAGGATTGCCAGAGCCAGCTGGACTTTCAGAGCTCACTTCTGCACATGCACAGGAGGGTTTTGGATGACCGTGGAAAGCAGGACTTCCCACACCAAGCTTTGGTGCTGGAAGCCTGCAGGTACCCAACCCCCTTTCAGATAGTTGTAGAGAGCGATAAGGTCTCCCCTCAGCCTCCTCTTCTCCAGACTAAACAACCCCAGTTCCTTCAGCCGCCCCTCGTAAGACTTCTTCTCTAGACCTTTCACCAGCTTTGTTGCCCTTCTCTGGACACGCTCCAGCATCTTGATGTCTTTCTCATCATGAGGGGCCCAAAACTGAACACAGTATTCAAGGTGCGGCCTCACCAGTGCCAAGTACAAGGGCAAGATTACTTCCCTACTCCTGCCAACCACACTGCTTCTGATAGAAGACAGGATGCTGTTGGCCTTCTTGGCCACCTGGGCACACTGCCAGCTCATGTTCAGCTGGCTGTCAACCAGCACCCCCAGGTCCTTTTCCATCAGGCAGCTCTCCAGCCACTCCTCCCCAAGTCTGTAGCGTTGCATGGGGTTGTTGTGACCAAAGTGCAGGACCTGGCACTTGGCCTTGTTGAATCTTGTACAATTGGCCTCGTTCCATCGATCCAGCCTGTCCAGATCCCTCTGCAAAGCCCTCCTACCCTCCAGCAGATCGACACTCCTGCCCAACTTGGTGCCATATGCAAACTTACTGAGGGTGCACTTGATCCCCTCATCCAGATCATTGATAAAGATATTAAACAGAATTGACCCCAATACTGAGCCCTGGGGAACATCGCTTGTGACCAGCTGCCAACTGGATTTAACTCCATTCACCACAACCCTTTGGGCCTGGGTCATACAGACATTTTTTTACCCAGAAAAGAGTATGCCCATCCAAGCCATGAGTGGCTGGTTTCTGCAGGAGAATGCTGTGGGAAACAGTGTCAAAGGTTTTACTAAAGTCTAAGTAGACAACATCCACAGCCTTTCCCTCATCCACTAAGAGGGTCACCTTGTCACAGAAGGAAATCAGGTTGGTCAAGCAAGATCTGTCTTTCATAAACCCATGCTGACTGGGCCCGATGACCTGGTTGCCCTGTACATGCCACGTGATGGCACTCAAAGTGATCTGCTCCATAACCTTCCCCAGCACCAAGGTCAGACTGACAGGCCTGTAGTTCCCCAGATCCTCCTTCCAGCCCTTCTTGTAGATGGGCATCACATTTGCTAACCTCCAGTCCCTTGGGACTCTGACCATTAGCCAAGACTGCTGAGAAATGGTTGAAAGTGGCTTGGTAAGCACTTCCACCAGCTCTCTTAGTACCCTTGGGTGGATCCCATCCAGCCTCATAGACTTGAGTGTGTCTAAGTGGTGCAGCAGGTCACTAACCATTTCCTCTTGGATTATGGGGGCTTTATTCTTCTTCCTGTTCCTGTCTTCCAGCTCAGGGGGCTGGGTACCCCAAGAACAACTGGTCTTGCTATTAAAGATTGAGGCAAAGGTGGCATTAAGTACCTCAGCCTTTATCCTCATCCTTTGTCACTATGTTTCCCCCCACATCCAATAAAGGATGGAGATTCTCTTTAGCCCTTCTTTTGTTGCTGATATATTTATAGAAACCATTTTTATTGTCTTTTACCACAGTAGCCAGATTAAGTTCTAGCTGGGCTTTGGGCTTGCTAATTTTCTCCATGCATAACCTCGCAACATCTTTGTAGTCCTCCCAGGTTTCCTGAGTTCTGGAACTTTGTTCAGCCAGGCCAGTCTTCTTCACTGCCAGCTCGTCTTTCGGCACATAGGGATGAAAGGCTCCTGCACCTTCAAGGTTTCCTTCTTGAAGACTGCCCAACCTTCCTGGACCTGGTCGAGTCTGCATTTTTAGTTCTTAAGGATGAAGTCAACCAAGCCCCTAAAGAGGCCATTATAATGCCCTATAATTGGCCATTAGATCATTCTTTCACCTCCTTTTGAGATGTATGGATAATTTATGGGGACAAGATGGCACTTTATGTGAATCGTTGTTTAGACATGCTGTCATAATTTTTATAGGTGGCAGTGAGCACTATGAGCTGACCCAGAATACAACAGAAGCAGGGAAATCCAAGTGCTACCCAATAAATAAATAAATAAATAAATCAGACTCTTAAACCTCACATTTGTTTCCAAAAAAACCCCAAACCATAAGTTTTCTCCATACAAGGGAGTTTTTCAGATGAAAATCGGGAACTTTATCATTAGATTATCACTAGGAACATTATGCCTAGTGATAACCATTGGGAAATTGTGTGCTGAACTTTCTTTGCTCTTTTAAGAGCTTTGCTACATTTTATTAACTCAATTTTGCAAAGCTGTTCTATGCTACAAGTTTCAGCCTCTTCTGATTGTTCACAGCCTTGGCTAATAAGCATGAGAAATGAGCATTAGTAAGACAGAAAAAAAAATCGTAACAATTCAGTAATAGTAGGAGGATACTCAGCATGTCTGGTAAGCTTGTGTATTTTCTATGAACTAGGACAGCTGGCTTCAATTATTTAAAATTTTAAAAGCCTAGTAAGCAGGTTTTTTATTCTCAACCTATATTATTAAATGGGGTCAGCCTTGCAGTCCAAACTAACGGGTTGAAGAAGTGGAGTCCAAATGGAGTGGGTGATGTTGGCACGTGGGATGTAGGTGGTACTGAAGAGATGATCACTCAGGAATGCAAAATCATTCACAGCTCTAAGATGATTTTTTGTTTTAATTTAGAAGTGACAGAAAATTGTAACACATCATACAAGCTTTCACTGTCATTAAGCTAGTTGAGACTATTCCAAAAATAAGATTTTGAAGGCAAAGACATTGCTTTTTTCTTTCAAATGGAAGATGTTGACAATAGTTTCTTCTGTACACAATATTAGATCATGGATGCCTATTTGATAACCACCTTTGATCAATTATATGATGGACAGCTTCACCTGACCAACAGTAGAAAGCTCTTTCCAGCCCCACGCGATAATGAAATGTCTTTTAGGTTGCTCCTACTTCATGATCAAAACAAAAATGACAAAAAAGCCAAGTATAACACTGATACAGCTCTGGACTTCCAGGCTATAGTTGCTGGTGAGGTTTTGCCATTAAATATTGTAGATGGGACCTGAGGTACGTATTGGTGGGTATTATCCTGAAGGCAGCTAATTAACATTTTACTCTTTCCTTCCATCACAGGTCAGGATTTCACTCAAAACTTTTATGCAGCACTGAATATTCACATAAATGTTCACGGCAGTGTGGACGTGATTGATTACCAACCCTACCATAAATGAGGGCTAGTCAGAAGGAGAAAAATTTGCAGGACTGGGTCCTTGCTCAGCAAACGGCAGATACAGCAGATGTTACCAATCTCCCTCTCTGTGGTCCTATAGATATAGAGCTAACCAGACTACAACTGCTACCACCTCAGCATCTCGACAAATTACTTTGGACTTTTACTTTGGACTTTGAGAAACCGCTGTGTAGGAATTAGTACAATTAATGGATTTGCCCTGGGCATCTATCTGTAATATTTCATCTGACCTACATACACAACTCAACCAGCATGCGATCTGCCCTCCTGACAACTGATTGGGTTGGACCGAGTTCCTACACATCGTCGCTGCTGGCAGCAGACCTGAGATCCAGTCCCCCTCGCTCAGCCTGGCAGAACAGTAACTCAAACAGTTAATTAAATTACTGAGAAGATAATGCTTAATTTGTGCTATGACCTGTTGCGCTTCATATTTATGAAAATCAGGAGTTGCTTCATTCTGTCTTTTTTGGCGGCCTCTTCATTTGTATACATGTCTTTCATAGCAAAAGAACTCCTGCCTTTGCCTCTTTCTAAGCTGAAGACACCTAGGAGATCAGATTCTCTTGCATTATAAAACCAAAACATAACCTTGTATTTTATTTATTTAATACCTCATCAAATAACGCTTTCACAACGCCTTTCAAAGTCCGTACTTCTGTCATCTGGATTTACCTGGGGGCTATAAGAGGACAAGAACAAAGCAGCACAAGAACAAATGTCATAAAGGTCCGTGAAGGTGCTGAGGCTGGACGAGTCCCTCTTCCTCCAGCTGCCTCCGTCCCAGAAGGAGCCAGCTCACCTCTCCCCTGCAGGACAGCGTGGGAGGCTGCAAAGCTCCTACCACCTGTCAGGAGAAGGAGCGGGACCACTCTACCTCGCTGCATTTTGCTTATGTTTCCAACAGCTTCTCAGACAAAAACCAAACTGTGAAGGGGCTGTGAGAAGCAGAAACAGCAGCTAGATGCCAAGCTCTGACCAGCCAGGCTCAGCCAGCTGCCCCTCTGACCTGAGGTGCATCCCCAGCACATCAGACTTAACACATGGCATAAACGCCTACAAACATTTCTGGCTCAAGGAAAAATCGCTGCTGGGAAAAAAAAAATTATGCGGAACGGTCAAAAGTTTGCTTATCTTCAGGTGTGATGATAGTCCACTGACAATGACACTGCCATCAAATCCCAGTTTGGCTAGACCTCACTTTTATTTGGTGGATCAAATGCAGTTCTGTGTGCAGTGACTAACGGCTCTGCGTCAGATGTATCCCGATGTATCTGTCTGCAAAACAGAAGGCAAAGCATACATCAAACAGCTAGGTATTAGTCCTTGTACATATTCGGTAGAGTATGAAGAATACTCATGAATTTTAAATCCCTTCTGTTGTTACAATGGTAGTGAAAGGATTTGGGGATTTTTTTACTAGTTATTTTCAGACAATTTTCAGATAATTGCTGTTTTCAGATGTTTATTCTACACTATATTCAAATAATAGTTATGCCTAGAGAAATATGCACCTCAGACTCAAGAAAAGTCTTGCTTTTGGGTTAATAGTGCAGCTATGTGATTCATTTCCAAAATTACAAGTGCAGAGATCTTTTTATTCAAAACAGAGAATGTGTACAGAAATGGCCTGTCATTGTATTAATTGCATTCAGTTACCAGACCCATTCCCAGAACAATGGAAACCATGTGCACACTAGGGAAATAATTATATATGTATTTTCATGTGCAGAGTTCTTTATGTGGATGTGTTTATTTATATATATAAAAAAACAACTTTATGTGCCCTACAAAATTAAAAAAACAATCTATATTCTAATAGCCGTAATCCATAAAATCCTGTAAACTGTATCTCCTTGTGTGTGTTGGATTAAAAATGACTTGGTTAAATTGCACAGACTGAAGCACTTCTCCAGACCAGTTCATAGATTTTTAAATTAAATTATTATGTACCTGCCAAGAGTTTAGTGATTTGCTTTCTTTTCTTAGAAAGGAGAAGTTCTATAGATCATCACTGGAATAGTTCTAGTCCTTGAAATATAAATGCAACTGTGCACAACTAGCAAAGAGGGATTGCAGCTTACTGCTGCTTTGAATTTTTCTGCATTCATTCGCAGTTATTGATGCAAAGTTTGTAATAACTATCAGTGCACTTCCACGTCAGCCTTCTGTGCAAATCTAGGGCCAAATAATGATAGGCTGCAAATCATAACTCTTGGTGAACTTAGAGAAGCTTAAAAAGCTACTGAAAATAAGTTTTCATGAGTTCTTTTCAGTCTAGTCCTATATAAAGCATATTCAGATATTCTCACACAGCGTAACTAGCAGCTTGGAAAGCATCATGAATTTTTATGATCTTGTTAATACTGAAACAGTGAAGTTCTTTCTGTATTGCTTAGTTTATATTGGCAGTAGAATGGGGAATTATATTAATCTATTGATGCCTGCATCTTTTGACATACTCTAGCACAATGTTTATAGAAAAAAAAAAGTGTGTGATCGATAACACAGGTTCCGACTCTTTGGGGTTTGACAGCTAAACCCTAGGTTTACACATGACGATGGCTCAGGTACAGTAAAACAATTTGTGATTTAATCCTCCAAAGCAAAATCCACTGCTTTTTACACAAACTGGAACTGTTCTCCGTGTTTGAACTGGCCAAACACTGTTACAGCAGCTCAGCGGGTGCTCACGGCTGCCTGACCAGGTCAAAACCCCCGCTCCTGGCGGGCGTACGTCAGTACTTAAAGGGGCCTGTACTAAAGACCTTTTGGCAGGGCCTGTAGCGATAGGACAAGGTGCAATGGTTTTAAACTAAAAGAAGATAGATTTAGGCTAGATCTAAGGAAGAAATTTTTCACAATGAGTCTGGTGAAACCCTGGCACAGGTTGCCCAGGGAGGTGGTAGATGCCCCATCCCTGGCAACATTCCAGGTCAGGCTGAACGGGGCTCTGAGCAACCTGCTCTAGTTGAAGATGTCCCTGCTCACTGCAGGGGGGTTGGACTAGGTGGCCTATAAAGGTCCCTTCCAACCCGAACTATTCTATGATTCTATGATTCCATGATGTTTTTAGGGGAACTGCTACGGATGTGGAGGGAAAAAAGCATTATTCAGCCTACCTATTGACTCCATTTCAAAATTACACCAACCCGTTGAGAACGTCCCTTTCCTTAGTTTCAGCGTCTTCTTTTAAGGACAGTTCCCCACAGCGCCTTCACTTCTCACGGAGTTCCAGCCCTCTCCTCATACTATCCAACCATTACACAGTTTTCTGCTCTCTGTCAGCCTACGCATCATTGGCGCAGACAGTTTTTCAGGACTGCGGTCCTGCAGGCTTTTGAAGGTAATTGTGATTTACACATGTTGACTCAGACTTCAAACTGACCGCGCTTGTTTGAGCCACTGCTCAGGGTTCACAACGAGATAAGTTCAGTCATTACAGCAAATCACAAAACAATGAGTTGAACAAGCCCAACACAAAGGTTTTGAGACACAAGGTTTTGTGGTACTGACAGACATCAGCCTCTGAGGAAAGAATGAAAGAACCGGCGCTTAGCATAAAAAACACACCGCACTGGAAAACCCATATACGTAAGAGGCTGCTGAGAAAGAGAGGGCAAGAGCTCTGCTCTTGCTGGATGTAACAAGAACAAATGCAATCTGAATTTCTTCTAGCAGTAGATACCATGACACTAGATGTCTGTGGGAGCTGGGGAAGGTTCCTCTCTGGGTTAGCTTAAGGATTGTACAAGGGTGGTTTAGATGCAATTAATCCCTCTCTGATGAGGCACTAGGTGGCTGCCATGCATCGCCCATGGCCTGGTGCAGCAGCCTTCTGGGGCTCTCAGGCTCAAACTTCTGGAGTAAATCATTGCCAGCGTGGTACAAGGCAGGATAAAGCCAACAGTATCACGACTTGACTATGAACAGCCAGAAACTGCATAGCAAGCAGGAACATAGCAACAATTTCTCTTACTCCTTTGAAGTGCCCCGAATCCCCACGGCCCTGGCCAGGAGAGAGCTGCACGCAGGCAACACTCAAGCCACAGATCAGACGCAGATGTTTCTAACTCCATGTGGAATAACCTGTGTTTCAGCTCCTTTAATCTTTCATCCTTTTCTCTTTTTCCGCACTGCTATCAAAGTCTTTCAGCACAATTTTCTTAACTGACAAGATACAAGAGATAATTGTTGAATTTTTGAGTGACTTCACCCAGAAAAGCCTTTCTCCTGTTAATCCACAATTCTGTCTACAGCAGGAGCAGGCTGTAGTGATGATTATTTTTTTACTTGCTCAAAACTTCTTTTATCCTGAAATTGTTTTACAGTGCATCAGAAGAAAAGTTAGCCATTGCCATACCGATTGTATAACTAGCTAACACTGCTTCAAACGTGGCTAGCGGCTCTCGTCTGTACGTTTTCCACAGAGACATGGTATAACTGTTCCTCTTGACTGTGATGGAAAAAGTTAAAAAAAAAGGAAATCAATGGGAATAGAAAAAAACGTTTTAATTAGCATCTAAAATTTAAAATGCTGAACATATCGATCTGGAAAGTCTCTAGTAATTACAGCTGAACCTTACAACAGAGAAATGCCACATCACTCAGCTACTCTGTGTTTTAAAGCCATGTGGTAAAAAAAATAAAATTGCTGCTGAGTAATTTTATTCTCTTGGCTCAACTTTAGTGGCAGCAGCGATTTGTGTGGCTATACTGGAGTACGAGACTCCGGTCTGTGTCATCTGGACGGGACCAGTGGGTGCTGTAAATGTGCTCCTCATTAAGGCAGTGTGGTTAAATGAAGGAGCAAACTCTACCATCAGCCATCGAGAACTTTGAAGGGACCTTGCAGTGTGCTAGGTAGGGACTTGGTAGACACAAGTTTAATCTTCCCAAATGAGTCACGATAATACACTCTTGAGCAACAAATACCATGCTGAAAATAAACTAGAAGGTGGAGTCTCTTCAATACTATTCCAAATCACATCATCTGCTCCACAATAAACATACGCTGCACAGTTGCAGAATATTAGTCCTTCCATTAGCAGAGGTGATCAGCTTCTAATAGCTGACTATCTCCTTCCAGTAGTTACATAGTGCTTTACCTTAAGTAGCTGTGTTTTGAAGAGACACCCTGCAAAGCAGGTTTTAAAGAACATCTTTCCACAGCATGCTTACGTCAGCTTAGCAGCATTTATAATGCATATACCGGGGGTGAGCTGCGGCCCGTGACCTCTCTCAGCACCTCGGGCGTTGCTGTGGTGCTGGCCAACACCACACGACGAGCAGCGGAGCTGTGCCGGTGCGAGAGCTGTCGCGATGGGAAACCTGTGGGGAGGCTGGGAACGCGCCAGGAGCCATCTGCAGACCTTGCTCGCCCTCCTCCAAGAGCAGCGCAGCAGGACTCCCGAGAGCTGCTCTCATCTCAGCTTGTCGTCTTCTCAAGGCCTTTTTCTCCTGTCAGAGAGGGCATTTGGGGGCATGGGGGGATCTGATGACTCTTGCCCTTACAGAGATGGTCAGACGAGGCTGAGAGGAGGCCGGGAAGCTGGCCATCCCTACCATGGCCAAAGCAAATCAGAGTGCTTCTGCGCAGCAGGATAAAGCCCAACGCTGCCTTTCTTGAGGCAGAAAGGACTATGCGTGGCCCTGCCCCCACCCTTCTCTGGGAGCGCAGCACCTCACCAGGGCACAGGGACGGGGAGAGAGGAGACCTCCCACACCCCTAACCTGCTTTTTGCCGGGTAAATCCCACTGTAATCTGCTCTCAGGCCCTGGAAGCTGTTGATGAAGGTATGTTATTAATGATGAAGGTATATTATTACTGATGAAGGTATATTATTAATTACATCCGCAGTTGTGAGCGCCGTTCAGAGCCAGAACCCACGTCAGTACCAGTGACCCTGGGGATGGAAGGGGCCTCCTCTCTCCATACGGTCACCGCTTTCCGTTATCCCTGTTATAAAAGGCATTTTTCAGTCCAGACATGGCCAATCCACACTTCATGGCCCGTCTGTCACTGCTGGGCCGTTAAAACTTAACCCCCACCCTTGGGCTATGTCACCTCACTCAGGCGCTCCGCAAGCTGGACAAGCCACCCAGGCAGCGTCTCCTGTGGGACCATCCGAGCCGGCTCGTCCTGCAGCCAGCCACATCACACACCAACCTCGCTGCCCGCAGCAGCCGTGGGGGCCATACTCCTCCTGGAGCACCTGATCTATGCCCATAGTCTTGACCATTTAGAAGCGTTTACAACGCTGCTGAGGTCGATGGAGCCACTGACCCCCACCGCAGAGGGTTCAGCTGGGGTTTAGGCGTTCAGGAGCGCTTCTGTACCAGGCTCCAAATGAATGCTCTGCGCTTGGAGGGGGAGAAGTGCCCAACGTCCCGGTGCCCGGCCATGATGGCAGCACCCACAGCCCGGAGGAGGAACAAGAGCATCCTGCACATGACAAGCAGCGAGTCCTGGAAATACCAGTGAAGACTGGACATACTGGGGCGTGGGGGGAGGAGGAGAGGTTGTCAACTATCATAACTATAGCAACCTCCTATTACAGCATCTCTGTTACATACCAACCAGTAAAATCATCTTATCCATAGGCTGCTTCTTTACCTGTGAGATGGTAGTCTAAAAAGCCCTCATGTTGATGAATGTGGTGAAAAACTGGTAAATATTGTTATCTTCACTCAGGAGTGGCACTTTACCAGCTGCTAAAATACCTGAATGACCAAAAAGCTTCAGAAAAAAGACAAAACTTTGACAGTATAATGCAAACAGAGGAATGAAATGCACCCCTAAAATTAGGGCAGTGCCCTGAGTTCTACTGCTTATAAAATATAAAGCTTTCTTCTACCAGTATAAGAAAAATAAGGGCTAGTTTTAAAATTGCTCCCCCCAGAGCCCGCATCCCACTGTTGGACACACACTTCTTGTGCCCACTGCATCCACTGCTCACAGACTGACATTAGCCACTGGCAATGCTTACTTTATTGGATTTTTCTTGTTTAAAATACTAGTGATAAAAGGACAGGCTTTTCAAAAGAACTTGGAATGCATTTAAGCAACAACAGAAGTGGTTAAATTTTGACATGAAATGAGTAGGGCAAGTTGGGCCATGAGCATCCTTGAAAAAGGGTTCCTCTGTCAGTACCTGAGGACTGGGAAAAGGTCCAGCCCCAGAGAGATTTTGAAATATGGCTCTTTCAAATTATTCAAAATAATTTTAAAATGTTATGGTTTGAGGTGGTCTTTAAGGAAATGAACTCAAGTGCCAGCTTTTTGCAACAATGTTCATGCAGAGATTAAATCTGCCTCTATCAAATCCCTGTCCAACTGCTCAGAAATCTAATCATCACCTTCCTATTTTACAGGTTACACAAATTAATTTTACATAGAAAGATATGACATACAGGGGGAGAAATGAACCTATGAATTATCTAAATTATTCTTTCCCCGTCTATCTTGACATTTCCTATTTTGTTAGAGATACCAGGGTTGCTGGAGTCACACTTTTAACCACTTTGTGCCAGGAATATCACCCTGCACAGCTGAGAAATGTGTGCGTTTTGCAGGAAGACTGAGAAAAATAAGTAACACTTGGATACCACGATGATAAGTGAATGATAGCATTATGTTGCTTCTCACTAGAAATATTGCCCCAGCTGTAACCAGGGCTGGATGCAGGGCTTTGTTTCCACCATTGCATAAATAAATTTTAGATCAACAAGCTGAAAAAATAGTATTTTATTTTCCTAAAGTAAACATAATCCTCTAAACTCTGATGAGGCTCTCACTGCTATTATGCCTATGTAACTTTGCATACATAGGCCCTGGGTTTATGTCACTTTAATGGTGACAAAATCCTGGTCCTCTACACTCCCAAGAAGAAATGTAAATTTTATGCTGAGATGAAATGTGAAATATTGAAACCCTCCTAATGATAAGGGAGGATTTCTCCTCATAGGAGGGAAAGACTTACAGGCTTGCCAAGGCACTGAGAGACGTCCACAAAGGCTGCTTTTAGTGCTGAGGCTGCCTGCCTACTGCCTGCCATCCAAACTGTGTCCTGGAGACCCTCTCCCTCCCTTGACCATAGGGCAGCCAGGAAGATGAGCCCCACCAGGCAAAAGTGAATGTTTTTTTTCTAATATTGCCTTGCAATTGGGTGCTCATTGCATAGCAAGTGTAGGTAAGCATACAACTGAAGAGGCTGAATCAGGGTTTCGTATTGAAATGCATATTGGTGTCAAAAGATCAAACCTACACAGACCAGCTGATGATTGCTCACTAGATCCCATATGAGCTACAGCCATTGCCAGGCTTGAACAGGCCCTGTAGGAGCTCCTGTACCATCTCAATCCAAGCAGGACCTCTCCCAGTGACCTGACAGCTCCAGCCCGGAGTGCAATGTACCTTCAGTGCATTGCCTAACGCTACTCTAGGGACAGCTAATCAAAGTTTTATTTTGAAGCGTAGCTAATAGTGTGAAAGGCTATGATGAAGAAAACAAGGCCATTACTCCATTTTTCCTCTTTGCAATTTACTTTAATTAGTACTTTTTTCATGGCTAAAGATGTTGTCTAAATGTTATTACTGCTATTCATAGCATACAATGAATTGACATACACGGTTTCTTCTGATGGTAATGTACAAATAGCATGTCTCATGTTTTGAAAATAACTTGACTTAATTTGTTCAATGTTTGCAGATCCTTCCAGTCAGACAAGATGGTATAAACACAAATTCTTGTTTCCATGTGCTGTTTTCTTCAAATAAGTACAGATTTATCTAGTCCAATTTTTTTCTTCCTGGATCTTTCTGTTGATTCTTCATCGGTCTCTGTTGATTCTTCATCGGTCTCTGTTGATTCTGTCAGAGGCAGACACTAAAATGTAATGGTTATTATTGCCATTACAAGCCCTGATGATGAGACTATTCAGTGCACAGGTTTTGTGCTTTTTAGAAAAAAATCACTTCTTCTACTTATGACATCTATCTAAATAGGCTTTTAAAACAATTTGGCAATGGAATAAATGAAAGATAGCATTTTGTCGCAGAATATTAATTTAGTCATTGCAAAACTTCCTTATTTGCACATGCTTTCAGCCATTGACCATGTTTCGGGCTCCAGCTCCGGAGGACTGGGTGCACTATTTGTAAATAGTTTACCTGGGAGTACAGGAGCAGCAGAAGCTGTTTGTTTTACTGGTATTCCTGGGAGAAATTCAACCTAAGTCTGACCCCTCTTTACATCCACACAGCACCACACCAAACTCTGAGACTCCAGTCCTGAATTATTCCTGGGAGAAATTCAACCTAAGTCTGACCCCTCTTTACATCCACACAGCACCACACCAAACTCTGAGACCCCGGTCCTGAACGTTGGCCCCATGTTCCTGGAAAGCCAACGTTCAAGTATCTCAGAGCTAGAGCCTTTTTAAAAATTAAAGTGTGCATTGGATTAATGTACACACGAGTTCTGAGCCACCTGGAATAATGTGACATCCCTCCATTTCCAAGCCACTTCAGATGTAACAGCCAGGTATCTCGAACTGATTTAATTGTAATATTACAGCTGTCAGAGGAAAACATACTTTTCTATCAGTCCATAAGACATTTTATAGCATGTAGTCAATGTGCATTAAGTTCCACAATTTCTTACCTACAAAGGCTTGAATTCAACTCCCAAAGCACAAACTATTACTACATAATGTGGCATGAGTAATTTCTGGAATCACATTCCAGTCCTTCAGGATTAAATTCAACGTTAGCATGTTCCCCACATGCTTCAGAACAAAACTGTGTAAAAGATGGTCAATGCTGCAGTTTGGCCCAGGGCCACTGTTAAAATAATAAACCAAAGCAAAATTTATTGTGTATTGGAAACTACCTTTCAGATCACTCCAGAGAGGATACGAGTCTGTTGTACCAGCAAAGGAGATAAATGCCTCCCTTACTCTATATCACACTTTTCACTCCAGCAGAGTAGCAGGTTATATTTAAACCCTAGAGGACACCATCACCTTGCTGCTCTGGCTGGTAAAGATTTTAGCCACTAAATTTATTCTTAACCAAGTCAGTATTTATCAGGCTCTCGTCCAAGGCCAGACATTCATGAAGATCTGCAAGCAAGTCCTTTATAAGTCTCTGTCTAATTTGCATCTTTACTGCAGAGCCAGAATTTGTGTTTCACTTGAAATTCTAATAGGTGATGTTCGTACCAGCTGCCTGGTCTCTAGTGGAAATCTCCTGCCATACGTCACGGCAAACTGACTGCTCCTCCATACAGTTCCACAGCGTAGCTGCTGGTGGGACCAAGGGAGTGACCAGAGCTGCTCCCTTGGGCAAGCCGGCCCGTGGCAGGGAAGCCTCCCGGCTGCACGGACCCCACGCACGTATCCCAGGGCAAGCAGCCCTGTGCCGCTGTCAGAGATGCTCCTCCTGCAAAGCCCACACAGGCTGGGGGGCCAGACGTGGCAACAGAGGCGCACAGAGGAACAGCATCCACCTCGGTCACATCCACAAACTAATAATATTCCCTGTGATCTCTGATAGTTACGTCTGAGCCTGTAAATCAAAGGGGAACATGCCTGGGCACTCTAACCTCACAGTTTTCTATAGCGTTAAATCACTACAGAGGTGCCTGGCTCAGCCCATGCCGACTGGCAGTCTCCCAAAAACTTCCCAGGCAGAGTCTGGGAGTTGGGACAAGCCAAGGGCGCTCCTGATGAGCAGCTTCTCATTTCTCTCATTTCTTAACGCAGAGTGCTGTGACAAGTTCACACATCTTGGTAATTTCCCCACTTTCTGGAGACAGTGCTTGTGCGTAGCATCACTATCTCTCAGCAAAAAGCTACGCAAAACTTTCTGCTTATGTTTTTTTCAAATACGGAGCAGGAAAACAGAAAAAAATTTCCATGTTCACACTTGTCAATGTTTTCCTATTTGCAGGCCCCTAAAAACTTTCCACTGGCTACACAGATTCCTGTATGAGATAAAGCCCGCTGACAATAAAATTACTTTTCTTAGATACTTCCATGCACCCTCCGAAATGACAGCTGATGCCCCGGTGACCAGACACAGGGCAAAGCCACTCATCCAGGCATAATGCTGCACTTTTAGGCTGAGGAGAGCCACCCTTCGGCTCACCGTGTGTTCCATACTGTACCAGAGCTCCCTAAAAGAAAACGGCTGCCTTAATTCTTTGTGATCGTCAAGTGGCAGGAGGTGACTCATTTTGAACTAGTAAAAAACTAAGAGAGAAGGAAAACGCCAAAGTTCCCAAGTTCAGCACTCCAAACATTACTTTCAATTTGACGAGCATGAGTGGAAGAGAGCTCTTCACCAGATTCTGAACTGCAGCTCTGCTTAGCTCGGGAGCTGCAAAGCACAGGTCAGGCCACTGAAGTATGAAACGGAGAGCAGAACAGAGAATACTGACAAGGTGTTTGCCTTCACAGAAGAGAAGGAGAGGAATCATTCTGACATAAATCTAAAAAGTCTGATGAGCATTTTGTTCTTAAGTGGAATAACAGAGGGGTGGATATAATTGTAAAAAAGGGTGCAGAGCCCCAGGAGGCATCTGGAGGACTCTTAGAAGACCTGTACATGAAAACAGGAAACACTAAAGCAACTACAATATTATTAAAGAAGTTCCCTGAAGATTTCACAAGTACACAATTCAGGCTGCTCCCTAGGAATAAAGCTGTTACCATTCTTCAGAGAATCTCCAATGGGGCATAAATCAAAAGCCTGAAAGCAAAAGGAGATGATTCATCTCTCAGATGGCCACCCGTCTTGCCAAGAACAACGCAGAGTAACCAGTTAAACCCCTGAAGAAGACGCTCAGAGGAAAAAGGGATTTCTAAGTAACCTAGCACCAGCTAAAGATACTGTCTTGTGACAGTGAAGTTTTATAGAGCTTGTAAGATTCAGTATATGCTCAAGCCCTTAATCAAATTATTACATTCATGTATTTCTAAAAGCCAAGACATGGACTCATCACACTTCCCAGAATATTTGCTGGTTTGACTTCAAGATCTTGGTAAAGAAAAACCAACTTTTCTAGAAAGGTCAGCCAGTTTGCACTGTTGAGGGGGTTGCATTAGTGCTGGGGTGTAGTGAAAGAAGCAGCCACATTTTGGGCAGAAGCAACCACAGCTGTAGAACAGAAATGCAACACAGCGGCATTCAGCTTAGCTGCATATGGCATTTGTGCACTTTCTGTACCACAAGAAGACCAAAAGTACAAGATGTGGAAGAATTTAGGGAGTTATCTGTAATATCTTAAGCTAACAGCATGTAGGTAAAAAGCTGTAACTGGAATTCTATAATAAATATAGTTTACTTGCTCTCTGGGCATTTTCATCTTCACTTACTGATCTATCTTCCAATGGGACCATCTCTAATGCTTCAAATATGTCAGCAGCTTTCAAAGAACCATCATGTCTTTTAAAGTGAGTAGCTTCAAAAAAAGAATTTCTTCCCCAAAGGTCATTAGTAATGCACTGCTATTGCAGTAGTTCATGCTTCATGCTGATGAGGTGGAGACATTTTGAACTAGTGTATTTTTATTTTATTATATTTTAAATTAGAGGAGCAATCTCAGGAAGGCTCACTGCCGATTAAAGATGGCTGTCCAGGCTAGCAAAGTCAAGCTGAGGGACATTCCTTCCTGCTGCAGACACCGTGGCGAAGAAGAGACCATGGCCAGAGAATTTGCAGAGAGCTTAATTAAAGCTAATAAAAGTTTTGCAGGAATGAGAACAGCTCCCAAGCAAATGAATGAATGGCATGATGACAACTAGATACATAGGTATATTTTTTTCCCAAATACCATCAAACCTCTGTGATATAGGAAAGACCAGCAAAACATGCACAGCCAGGAATCTAGTGAGCTCTCATTTTAGCATCTACCACGGTCCTGAGCTGGGAATTCACACAGCTGTACACAGACAAATGGTCTTTTGCAAAACAGGGTGGAGAAAGGAGGCCTATTAACTGCCCAGCGTGTGTGTGGTACATGTTTCCAGCTGTCACGAACAGCTGTTTACCGTTTACTGTTCCAAACGCATGTTGTCCAGCTGTTTCCAGCCTGTTAGGAGCTGGTACGGTAATTCTTGGAGCTGTGTTTTCCCAGCCTTGGTAGAGCAGTCTGCAACTGCAGGGACACCAGCACGTGCCTGCCCTGGCCTGCGAGAGAACATGGGAGATTTGAGCAAGGGCACTCGGGAGCATAAAGGCGGGAGTCTCCTGTCACCCTCCGTGCCCCTTCCAAGCAACGCGGGGCTGCGCCTCAGCAGCGTGTCCCACACCTCGCAGCTGTGGTTTGCTTCGGTGTGGGGATCAAAAACCCCAAATGCAGCTCTAAAACTTTACATCTTTTAGCAAATATTCTCTCTAAATGTGTCTTCACTGCAAAGATTGTCCTAATGGCCAATTATATCCAAATATCCAAACTAGCCGTGAACACCCAGGCAGGAAAGCCACATCTGAGCTGCTGTGGTCTAAGGACCTCAGTGCTTCCACGTGAGGGGACAAAGCCTGGCCTGCAGACTGGAGTACAAAGGCACAGGCAGGTGTCTAGCTTCCATACTGTGCGAGGACTTCTCAAACGGGTTACCCAAAAAGCCCCCCAGCACACTGGAGAGAGCTGCCTAGGGCTGGTGTCAAACACCAGGTCTTGGAGTGGAGCTTCAGCCTCAGGTCAGGGCTGTGGGACGGGTGGATGAGCTTCCAGCTCTTGGGGTCCAGAAACGGAGATCTGCTGGGAAGGTTTCAAAGAGCTCCTCTGAGCTCATTCCTTCTTTTATTGCCCACCTAACCTACAGTAGCCTGGTGGTTCGAGCACAGCAAGCAACAAACCTTGATTTATTGCTTTACTTTTGTCTGGAATGGGATGTTCAAACTCCAGCTTCCCAGAACAAATTTAGACAAAGCAGCTAAGCCTTTCCACAACATTGCTTAGGCTTCTGGGGACATGTCCCAGGTGTCTTTGTGATCTTTGCCTCTTCAAATTAAAGGAAAAATTGTCTGTCTTTCTAGCCCTAACTAGGAATTGCTGTGTTGCCAGCTCTGCAGTTCAGATCATGACTCAAACCTGACAATTACGAGACAGAGAAATCACCTTTTGGTCTAGGGGGAGGCAGGAGGGGGAAAAAAAAGAAATCAGATTTCATCACTACTCTTTGTAGCTTTCTACTTCACCTCCCTTTCCCACGTACCTATGATAACTGTTAACATATTTCCTTGCTAATTGCACAGAGGGAGAGTTTAGTTTTATTCTCTTCTAAGAAACATAATACTAATTTTCAATTACTCACTTGAGTAGTTTCTTTCTTAGTTTCTTACCTCCACTGCATAAACTTCCTCTCCAGATATCCCCCTTTCTTCCTTTGTACTCTTCCTTGCCTGCATGAGAGCCCCCTCTCCGTGCCAATCCAGTGGGGAGTCCTTCAGCCGCAGGCCACGCTCCGCTCCTCTCCCAGTCCTCCCTCCTGCCTCCGACCCTGCTTTGCCCACCCTCAGTGTCTATGGCTACATCACTAATTTACATTGAAGATACATTAGGGAAGAAGAATCATACTGATCCCCCAACCCGCAGACAACCTTTTGCGGTCCCAAACAGCAGCTGTGCCTGCAGACACATGACCAAGGTCAGTATGATGGCGTTCATGTAAAATGATCAATGTTCTGCAGTGTTCGCACACCTCAATTTTAGGGCAACATCCTACAATCACTTCCATTTTTTAGAAGTTCATGCCACGGGTACATGACCATTCTTTTTATGTAAACTCTGTAAACTCACCCACAGCGATGGCTACAGAGTGACCAACAGACAGGGGAACAACAAGGGTATCATCAGGGGATTAGTAAAAATAGAAAGAAAAACATTACCTGGAAATTCTTCTGGTTTTGTCAGCTTATGTCTTTTTTAGCTGAATTGGAAAGAAAATTGTGAAAAGAATTTTTGGCTCGGATCGAAAATGGTTATCTGAAAAATAGCTTCTAGGTAAGAACAAATGTAGCTTAATAGAGTAGTGAGTCAAGTTGTTGGAAGAAAAAGAGAAAAGATTTCATTTTATAACAGTAATGGTAATTCTACTGGCGTAAGTGTCTCTCGATGCATGATTGAAGGTAATACTCAAACAGACAAATGTCTGCATCATTAGAGACATAATAATCACCCATAAATTTGGGGCGTATTCAAAAAACTGAATTTCATTGGGTCATCCATATAAACAGCAAATTCTTCAAATCAGTCTACTTTGATCTTCCACCTATAGAAGGCACCAGGCAGCCATCAGCTCTTCAGCTTCTCATTTTCTCCTTCTTTTAAAGCAAGTTTCCAGGGATGGCAGGCCACTGGGCTCATGTTAGACACACTGTGGTATATGCAGGAAAGTGGTGGGGGCCACTGTGGCTCACAAAGGACCGTCGGGGAACAAGCCCCAACGGTAAGAGCCCCCGTGCCCTTCCTGTGCCTGGGAATCGGGGCGGGGGGGTCCTGCAAGCCCCATCGGCATCGCAGAATTCCCTGGGCTTGGAACCATCCCTCTCAGCTGCCATTAAATTCAGTGTCTGAGCACTAGATCGAGGCGCGCTGGGGGGTTGCCGGCGCCAGCGGCACCCGAGGAGGAGCAGGCGCCCTTGACAGGGCGTGCAAACAGCGTCGAGAGGGCACGGCACTCTGAACAGCAGTTCCTGCAGAAGGGCACGTGAGAAGGGCCGTGCACTCCGCTTGTAGGCCCACAGCCCAGGGAAGTGCTCTAGGTCTCTGCCATAATGGTGGGCACTTGCCTCGGAGTTGAAACCATTGTTTCCACAGAGAAAGCCCCTGAGATGTCTTCCTGGTAAGGAAGGAGACTTCAGTACAGATGGTAGGTTGCAACGAATGCCCAGATCCTTTTCCTGGAGAAAAAGTAAGTAAGTACTACAAAAGATGCACACAGGTTGATGATCTGTTGCCTCAGGTGGCTGAGTTGCAGGAAACAGTCAAAAGGCTGTGCAGTATTAGAGGGGCCAAGATGGAGATAGATAAGTGGTTTCAGAACCATGCTCCTGTGGTGGACACCACAGAGAATGAGGTACCTTGGACCCTGGTGACCCGCAAAAGCAGGACTCTGCTTCAGTCCCCACCCTCCAGCATTACAACCAAAAACAGTTATGAAGCTTTAACAGCTATAGACACACACAAGCAAGGTCTGCGAGGAGAAACTGTACCAGAGGCAGCACAGTGGATACCACAAAAAGAAAAAATGAGTGTTCATAGTGGATGATTGTTAAGGGGCACCAAGGCACCCATCTGCTGGTCTGACAGGGAGTCATCAGAGGTACGCTGCCTTCCGGGAGCTAAGGTCTGAGATGTTGCTGAGAGGGTGCCACAACTTGTCAAGAGCACGGACCGCTATCCATTGCTACTCTTTCATGTGGGCACGAATGACACCGCAAGCCAGAACCTAGGCAGAATCAAGGCACTTTACAAAGCCCTGGGGTGCAAGCAAAAGGTATTGGTGCCCAAGTGATCTTTTCTTCCATTTTACCAGTTAGAGGAAAGGGTGCAGCCAGAAATAGACATATAATGTAAATCAACTTCTGGCTTTGTGGCTGGTGCCTTTGTGAGGGTTTTGGCTTTTATGACAATGGGACATTCTTCAATGACTATAGCCTGTTAGGGAAGGATGGGATTCACCTGTCGAGAAGAGGAAAGGGAATCTTTGGCAGCAGGCTGGCCAACTTGGTAAGACAGGCTTTAAACTGAAGGACTCAGAGGGTGGGATTCAAAGTGGCAGCACTCACACCATTGCAACCAACTGGGGAATAAGCCAGCCCAACCAGAGCAGTGACCAATGTTCTTTAGCTGTCTTCCAAGATGAGAACCAGAAGACCAGCCTCCTCGAGTGTGTGTATACCAATGCACACAGCCTGCAGAACAAACAGGAGGAACTGGATCTCTGTGCCCAGTCAGAAAGTTATGGTATCATAGGAATAACTGAAATATGGTGGGACAACTCACATGACTGGAGGATCACGAAGAATGGCTGTAGGCTGTTTTGTAAAGACAGGGAGAGAAGAAGAGGAAGGGGCGTTACACTCTATGTTCAGGAGAACCTTGAATGTATAGAAGTAAATTATGGCAATTGTGGAAGCGCTATTGAATGCCTCTGGGTCAAGGTCAGAAGGGTCATCTCCAAGAGGGATTTTACAGGAGGCATCTGTTACCGATCTCCAAACCAAGATGATAAAGCCAATGAAGCAATATTTGGGTCACTTAAGCAAGCTTTGGGTCAACAGAACCTGGTTCTTATGGGTGACTTCAACTACACAGACATTTGTTGGAAGAACAATGCAGCTCACATGTCATCCATCAAGTTTCTGGAATGTGTAGAGGACTGCTTCCTCATACAAATGTTAGATGTGCCAACCAGGAATGAAGTACTGCTGGACTTGCTACTCACAAACCAAGAAAACCTGCTTTGTAATATCTTGGTTAATGATAGCCTTGGCTGCAGTGATCACAATATTGTAGAGTTTGGGATCTTGCTGAGCACGCTGAAGATTAGTACTAAGACAAAGTGTTTAGATTTTAGAAGAGTAAACTTCAGCTTGCTCAGAGCTCAGATGGGAGGGATTCTGTAGGAAACTTCCATGGAGGATAAAGGAGCCAGTGAGTGCTGGGAGTTTTTCAAGAATGCTCTCCTGGAAGCACAGAAACAGTTCATCCCCGTTAAAGGTAAGGGAAGTAGGCAGAGCAAGAGACCCCCTTGGGTTAACTGCCAGCTTCTGAGTCTGCTCAAAACCAAAAGACATGCGTACCCGACATGGAAAGGCAGATGAATACCCACTGAGAACTACAAGAGCATTGCCAGGGTGTGCAGATATGCAGTTAGAAAAACAAAAGCTCAGCTCGAACTGAAACTGGCCAGAGATGTCAAAAACTACAAGAAAGGGTTCTTCAGGCACAAAAAACAAGCAGAAACAGAAAGAACATATTGCCCCACTGTTAAACGGGAG
The DNA here is from genome assembly GCF_000687285.1 of Phaethon lepturus. Lineage (NCBI taxonomy): Eukaryota > Metazoa > Chordata > Aves > Phaethontiformes > Phaethontidae > Phaethon > Phaethon lepturus. The sequence continues at coordinate 17,915 of NW_010525646.1, read as the reverse complement.
AGGTGAATTAGTCACCAACAGCGCTGAAAAGGCAGAGGTTCTCAACACTTTCTTCACCTCTGTCTTTACCAGCACTGTGGGGCCTCAGGCCTTGAGAACAAAAATCCAGGTTGATGCAAATGCAAACCCACCATCAGTGAAGGAAGAGTTGGTATGTGAACTATTACAGGAGCTTGACCCCTACAAATCGATGGGCCCTGATGTTATCCACCCAAGGTTGTTAAATAAAGATTGCTGATGTCATTGCGAGGCCCCTGCCCATAATCTTTGAAAAGTCATGGAGATTGGGGGATGTCCCAGAAGACTGGAAGAAGGCTAATGTCAACCCCATCTACAAGAAGGGCTTAAAGGAGGATCCAGGAAATTAAAAGCCTATCAGTCTGACTTCAGTCCCTGAAAAAGTTATGGTACAAATCCTCCTGGGGACTATCACAAGTCAAATCACAGAATCACTAAGGTTGGAAAGGACCTTCAAGATCATCAGGTCCAACCATTAATCCAGCACCACCATGTCCCCTAAACCATGTCCTGAAGCACCACATCCACATGTTTTTTGAACACTTCCAGAGATGGTGACTCCACCACCTCCCTGGGCAGCCTGCTCCAATGCTTGACCACCCTCTCGGTGAAGAAATTTTTCCTAATATCCAATCTAAACCTCCCCTGGCGCGACTTGAGGCCAGTGAGGTTCAGAAGCTTCATGAAGCTTCAAGAAGCACATGATTGGGAAAAACAAGCACAGATTCACCAAGGGCAAATTGTGCTTGACAAACCTGATCTCCTTCTGTGACAAAGTAACCTGCTCTGTTGATGTGGGGTGAGCAGTGGACATCATTGTCTACCTGTACTTCTCCAAGGCTTTTGATATGGTTTCCCACAGCCTCCTCCTAGAGAAACTGATGCGTTACGGTCTAGACAAGTGGTCTGTGAGGTGAGTAGGGAACTGGCTGACAGATGCACCCTGAGGGTGGTGGTAAATAGCTCCTTTTCAAACTGGCAACCTGTCACATGTGGGGTCCCCCAGGGATCAATATTGGGCCCAACACTGTTTAATATCTTCGTAAGTGATCTGGATGATGGGATCAAGTGTACCCTGATGAAGTCTGATGACGATACCAAACTGAGTGGGGAAGTGGACACTTCAGAAGGGAGAGCCACCTTGCAGGAAGACCTGGATAGGCTGGAAGAGTGGGTTAACAAGAACCTTATAAAGTTCAACAAGGACAAGTGTAAGGTGCAAGGGCACCTGGGAAAACATAATCCAGGAGCGCAGCACAGGCTGGGATCCACCTGGCTGGGGGACAGCTTTATGGAAAGGGACCTGGGGGTCCTGGTGGACAAGCTCAATATGAGTGAACAGTTTGCTGCTGAGGCAAAGAAAGCCAACAGGATGCTGGGTTGCATCAACAAGGGCATCACCAGTAACGATAAAGAATTCATTAGCCCACTCTACCCAGGACTTGTCAGGCACACCTGGAATACTCTGTTCAGTTTTGGTCCCCACTATGCGGACTGTCCACTGTGTGGATTGTGCTTTTGCCAAGAAAGTTTGGATCAGATGATCCTTGAGGTCACTTCCAAGGTATTCTATGATTCTCTGATTCTTTGAATTGCAGCTGCAGTCCAGCCCTAATGGATTTTCTTTCAGCTTTCTTTGATTTATAACAGACTGTCAGCAAAGGTATACTGCAACTGCCTTCTATTACTATTGCTTTCATTGTAACTTTTCCTCAGTTTTGCAAGCAAGAGTTTCAACTTTTCCTCTGCTAGGGTAATTCCTCCCCTGTATTTGAAAGCACCCATAGCACCAAGGTTACGCTGGCCAGCACAGTGAAATAACAAGGTCTGTGAACATGGTGTTGCTTTTGGTGACCTTACACTGAAGCGGATGAGACACTGCGATGATTTTACACTAACAGGTCATACAGTGATCTAGAAGCAGAAAGAAAACAGTCCCCCAGTGGCATGGGGAAAGAGAGGACCATACGTGCTGCTATGAAGAAAATTAACTCCATCCCAGCCAGAGACAGTACAGAAGAGCTGATTTTCAGATGAGATATGCAGTTCTGGCTGTAAATAGCTACGTTAACAACACAGGATTCATAGCCCCAGAAGCTGATCGTATTTTTATCATATTTATCAAAATTGCCTCTGCACCTTCAAAGGCAGACTTAATGTAGTTAGGTGAGCTGGCCACTGAAAAGCTTATGAACACAATACTAAATTTGATGTCAGAATTGTTTATGTAGCACAAGTTGCAGAGTTTTAATATGGATGTGGGTTTGTTTGCATTCTACAGAAAATGTAATGATACTTCTCTTAAATGGCACCTAGCAGCAGCCTTGTCTTTAACTTACCTTTTTTTGGGGCGGGGGAGGAAAAGAGCTAGGGGAAATAAAATATTGCTGATAGAATTTCCTAACAATTTGGCAATCAGCTGGAGAAATACAAATTACTTCTTTAAATGAATCTGAGTGAAATATTTTGACTTGAATCCACACATTTCAATTTCTTGTTTGGAGTCTGAGTTATTCTGTTTTAGGTTGGGAAGAGGGAGAATCAAGCTTAAGGAACTTCTTGACTCATCAGATATTGAACTGTCAGCTGCACCTCAAAAGCTGTTGATGCACGACGAGTCTGCTGTCATTATACGTTATCAGCTTTAGAATCAGATTTGTCCTAAGCAGGATATAAAAATGACAATTTTTGGTTACTCCTACTAGTGCAGGATGCTGCAGTTATTCTTTTGTTGTTGTAGTTACCTCCAAATTTTAACAGTGAAATAAATAGGCTTCCTCATTTTTGTTGTGTGAAGGAAAAGAGCAGCTGGCCTTTGCGTGCAGCCCCACTCCTTCGCTCCTGCCGTACACATATGGCTCCTGCCATTCCTGCCACTCACACACCCACAAATGCAGGGCTGGGGCTCCCATACAACACTGGCTACAGCACGTTCTGTCACTTAAAGGCATTTGATTTGCTTCCTCAGCCTAATACTTTTTTTTTTCTACTAAACCCTGCATATGAAAACAGCTATAGTCCTCCAGGCAAAGAAAGAACACTGGCTGAAGAAGATTTTTTAAGGCCATGTTATCTGCACAGCACTGACTCAAATGGTTAATGATGTATGGGAATGTTAAGTAAAACTTGAGTCATTTTCTTTTATCAGGCCTGCCACTCCTTAGATGTTTAATTTAAAAAATAATTTCAGTGTTTTCCCAGATCTGCACAGGGCAAGATACTTACTCTCGACTTTTCCATAAGATTGAAAATACATGGAAGAAAAAGACGATTCTCTGTCAAATGTCTCTTTGAGTTGCATCACTGAGTAACACTCTTCGTCTGAACCCCACTCCCTGCTTTTGGTTTTGCTTTTCTTCCTGCTGCTTTGTTATCAAATAACGATTCCTACCAATCTATTGCAAATTTACACCCGTGCTCTTACCAAGACAATGCATTAAGGTGGTATAAAAGTGCCATAATTCAGTTCTGAGTCAGGCCTACAGTGGTTACTTTATATAAACTAGGGAGGCAGAACCGAAGTAGGGCAGAGGTTTTGCATAAGAACTACAAACAAGTCCCCTGTAAAGTGTAACTGAAAAGTTTGGAACGACTTACCTTAAAAGCACATAAGCTCAGAAATAAACTAGACTGGGAGTTTTTGTTCTCTTTGCCATGTGACACAAGAAATAAGGAGGCATTAGATGAAACAGAGAGACGGCAAATCAAAAGCTGATCACAGAAACCAATTTTTCAGTTGGTTCAATCAATTCTGTTTGACATCCTCAGATTTGAAAGTGAAACTGTAGTAAACGTCTATGACCAAGTTGGATATTTATACAATTTTCAGTAACATCTAAAGTTAGTTAAAATTGTAGAGGAATCAGTGCTCATCAAGGCTACAAGGACAGCACTATTTGTAGCAGGTGGTAATATCTTTTATTATCCTCTATGACAAAGCAGACACACTTTGCTTCATCAGATATAGAGGCAAAATACTTCAGACCTGAAGAAGGTTTTTTGTTCTTAGAAGTTTGGCTGTTTATTGTATTGGTTAAATATAAGATACTATGGCTTTCTCGGGATTTGTAATAGTCAATGACAACAAAAACCAGGAAAAGAATATAAAACATCATGCCTCAGACACCAATATTTTAAACATAATTTAACATGGAACAGCTACTGAAAAGAAACTGCCTTCATTTTGAGCTGCAATATTCGGAAGGGTTAAACAAACCGTGCACACCACTTACCAGATGTGACAGTTCCTTTCTTCTGGGGTTTCAGTGCAAGACCTTCCTGAAGACCTCAGCAACCTCCCTCCCTGCTCCAAGAAAGAGTTACCAGGTCATTTTCAAATACCTTCAATACCAGACTGGTAAATAGGACATAAACTTTCTTAACTGTGGAAGAAGTTAAATCTAACACTTTGTCACACCCACATTAGGGCTTATTAAAAGTTTGACAAGAGGAATTTAAGACACTTTTCAGTGCTCTTCCTCCACTTCTTCCCACAGAAATAACTTAGTGCTGTGACAGCGCAACAGTTTATCTTGCACAGGTCGCTCAATGGACTTCATTTATCCTATAATTACTAACCAGGTCTGGATTCCAACCAGAGACCAAATACAGAGACACTTCATGTAATCCACCCTCCAGGTATCTTCTGCTGCTATATCAAATATTTGCTGAGAGGTAGAAGTGGGAGGAAGCAACTGAGGCTGAAATGAAGCCATAAAGCAATGCAGTTGCTGCTTGCAAAGCCTAGAAAGTTTTTTGTTGTTTGGGGGTTTTTTTAACTTTTTAAGCGTAGGTTTTTCAGTCATCTCATCTTTCCCTTCTAATCAAAAATTCAGAGGTTTACTAGTGGGAAGCAAATTAAGCCGGTGGTGTGGCACAACATGGGCTACACAGCACAAAAGCCAAAAGGGTAGAAAAGCATTTCCAAATTACTTTTAGCTCTTAGTTTTGGAAAATCCAAAACGAGTGGAAGCTATGGGATGGGAATACCAGCCAACAAATTTTATCAAAGACTTTTGATCTGCACTGGGCCTTTGAACAGGTGGGAACCTTATCTGGGCTAAGCTTTCAAAGCACATTATTGACACCAGGACCAGACCTCCTGAGCTCTGCCCTCTGGGAGATGAGAACTGGACTGAGAAAAGCTGCAAATGTGAGCCTGGGCCCCATCTGAGCTACCTCCAAATCTGTCCTTGCTAAAGGAAGGAGATATACAGGTGTAGCCAGTTCATGAAGAGTCAGCCTTGCACGGAACCCTGGGACCATGAACTGTAAGTCTTTATGTAGCTATTCACTTCTTCTTGTATTTCATCCTTCTTCTTTCCTGTACTATCTTCTTGCGTATGGATATTCTAACTCATAAGGATGGTGATTGGTCATAGCGTGTTTCTCATCCTGTAGAGTAGGCAAGAAGGTGGCACATAAGACCACATTCCCACTGTTCAAAGCCTCAATAGATATGATGTCAGTCCAAAGTGCTGGCAGCTGAGGCTCCTGCAGATCCCACCACCTCCAACAGAGCCTTAACTGAATAGTTGAGGGTAGCAGAAACTTCATAACCTGACACAAGCAACAAATGAGACCTCCAAGGACTTAGGAAAGTGTGCATCTCTTTTCTCAAAGCAGAGCAGATACTTAGAGGGAGATAGTCTGGCTCTAATACCGGACAAAACTGAAGTCAATCCACCACCCTGATGGACCTTGAATTGTCTATCTTCACTTCAGTGACAGGTCAGTTGCAGGTAAGCTAGAAGCCCAGTTCCACTCTGGTCTCAGATCATCACCGCTTGCCAATCCAGACAAAGACACAGAGCCTGGGCCCCAGAGAGATATTTTCATATGAAAAGCCACTGACTTGAACACAGAACGAGACATGCAGAAATCAGTCTCCTCTGAATTTGGAGTTCCTTCACAGCGAAACAGAAAGTAAGAGTTTGTGGAGGACAATTTCTAGTATAAAGTACTTTCTAGCTGTTGTAGGTGAAAGAAAGAGCTTAAATTGTGAACATTAACAGGCTTTAGATAACTGGTGGGGAGGAGCAGGGGTTAGTATTTGAAATCAAACTTTCAAACTCTTAAGCAGAAGCCTGCTACTTGCTAGCTGCAACCAAACCAATCGTAAATTTTGATAAAACCTGAACTGAACTAAAGTGGCATATCCTGAATCCTCCAGTTAATAAAGAGGTGTGAGACAGTCACCACTTAGGAGGCTGATCATGCAGCGTGCTTCTGCACATAGCCTGTGTAGTGCGTAGGCTCCTGGAAAGCAGAGGTGGTGCAGAAAAGCAGGGGTCCCAAAAAGAAGTAGTCATCTTGAAAAGAAGGAGGGGCCCAGAAAGAAGAAAGTTAAGATCTTGGCTAGACAACAGATCTGGAAAGTAGGTTTCCTCCAGCTGTTGATTAGCAGCTCCCTAAGGAGGCTATCTGACACTTTTAGGAAATATTTTATATCTAATCAAATAGAAAATAACATTTCCTCCTGTACCAAACAATTTTTCTCTAGTGCTCCAGCTAATATGCTAGAAGGAGAGGCGAGACAACAAAAAAGATAATTTTAGAATGGCAAAGTCATCTCTTTTAAATCCTCTTCACCACTGAATGATCTGTCCTAGTAGATTAAAGTTATAAAGTTTGTATTGCTGCCACCACCGAATTCCTTGCGTTTGCTTTTATACACAAGGCACTGAAGCATACCATCTTTTAAAAAAGCAACTAAAAGCAGGCTGTGCCTTTTTGAGGCACAAAATAAAGCTCTCAGCCCAGAAAGGTGAAGTTAAGGACGTCTTTTAGCCTCCCTGAGGCTGCCCGAACATGCAAAGAGGCACGGATGTAGCACAAGCCACTCTCTGGCCAGCCCGAGCTGGAGGGCACATCCTCCTTTTACATCCGTTGGTCCCAGTGCTGCCAAACCCTGCTCCAGGGTGTTTTAATAGCCCATGTATATGAAGGGATGCAGTAATATGCGGGGGACGGTGCATTGCTTCAGCTCACATTGAGAATATAAAGCAGACGCTGAACCAGGTGATGCTCACAAGTGAGAAGGGGTGATCCTGCTTAATCTACGCTTGCAAAGCCATTCAGTTTACACACTTTTATGCTGCATTTCAAAACCTGTCCAGCTGGGATCCAGATTCATTTGCAACATGTACAGGCATACTTGAGTACATATATCTGTAACCTAGAAGGTATCGAAACGCTTACATTTCCATTTACGTGGAATTTAGATGCCTAAGTTTAGGACAACAGTCCTGAGACAAAATCCCACTTCCACACCCAGCTGATTTTTAAGACAATATTGTCTCCAAGTGCCTAAAGCCGTGCCATCACATACACCCCACTGGCCTTCATTTTTGCTGAGACACCTTCCCAAAAACTGTGGAAGGTTGGCACCTGGACACTAGGTATTCCTGCATTGCTGCCCCTTGCTTGATTTACTGAGCACACTCAGCCTGACATTGAGCTTGACTCAGAAACGTAGCCAGTAAGGACAGCATTCGCAAAGTTATCATGGGCTGGTGGTTGGAGACCCTGCTGAAAACGGAGAGATCAAGCTTCTGCAGCCTCCAAGGAGAGCTGCTGAGCTGCAGCGTGGGCAGGGGCACTGTCTCCCCTTCTTAAACCTGGGGCACGATTGGGCCAAGGCTGGGGTGTGCGCGGATCCAGAGAGGCAGGGCAGGTGTGAGATGTTGAGCTTTACCTGATGCAGGTCTTTGTGCTTAATGCGGTAAGTACACACAAGCAGGGGTATTCTCACTTCTCATCCAAACAGCACAATTTTTGTACTGCAAAACATTTACATTTCGGAGTTTACTCTGCAGATCTCTGCAGGCTGTTACCATCACCTGAGTATCCTGACAAGGTAAAAAAAAAAAAAAAAAAAGCATTCTGCAAAGATGTAAACCAGCATGAGCCTTGTATAGTATAGAACTGAATATTTCCCCATTAAATATTACACGATACATAAATACTTATTTTTGAAGTTAAGCTTTCTGTCTGCTAAGCTCATTTCCAACTGTCCCATCACTGTACAAAAGTATCTGTACTCAATAGGCAAGCCAATAGTAGAAGTAGGTACCTTTGTACTTGAAAAAAATATTGCTAATACTTGTATTTAGCAGAAAGCAGAACCCCCACGCCTTTTGTACTTGCACATTGGCAGATTTGGGCTTGAGTCACTAAGAGTCAGCTCCATAACATCATCTTACAAGTCACCCCTGGAGATCAGCTTCTCACAATGAATATATGCCTTCAATGTATAGCAGCAGATTTTGACTATGTTTGATACCTTACTTGCACAGATTAAAGAAAACATACTACTGACATATTGAAGGCCATTCTACCAGAGATTTCAAATGGAACTAGGCACCTTCAGAAAGTTTCAGGAAGACAGACTTGCTTCTAGGAATCCAGCAGAACTAGGACAAACCTCTAAAATGCCATACCAACCCACAGCGAAAACAGCACTATACAGCACGGTGGGAAGATGATCTCAAAGCCCTCTTTGGTCTCCACTCCTTGACTAAGTATTCCTTGCAGGATGATGTCGGGTATTGCTATGGAAGTTATTTTCCAAGCTTTGACACAATGGAATAAATAGGACAGCTCTTCATCTGCTGCACGGTAGATCAACAGGACACTTGAGTTGTACCTGTTTAATGATAAAATGAAGTGGCAATATTGAAGTTATTCAGAAGTGGTAGGGAGGGCTTGCACAGAGCAGGAGAGTCTGTGGATCGTGTGAGGGGAATGGGTGGGTGAGTTGTGCAGTCTCAGCCCTCCTCTGTCAGCTTCCCCACGGAAATCTCACCCATCTCTGTACAGCCTCCCAGAGCCCCACGAGCCCTTAGGGGCTGACCCCTTCCAGGCTCCTTTCATCCACTTGCTCCAAAACTTACTGACCTCTGTTACCACCCCATATCGATTCCTCCTGGTTCCCTCGCCTTCTTCAACCACCACCAAATTTCTGGCTTCCTGGACCCTCAGCTGGTTTCTCTAACCTAATAACCTCTGATTCCTCCCTAAAATTCACTCCCTGCCTCCTATTGCAAATATCATTTTTAAGAGAAGGGCATTAATTGAGTTATCAAAGTAGTTGTTTAATGCAGAAAATACTTCTACCTAAGATGCCATTTAAAATCCGCACACTGTGTTATGCCATACATTTTATCTTCTGATGAAGCAGAAACTCTTTGCATGCTGTCAAGAAGTCTGCACCTTTGTTTCACCAAATTGGAAAGACAAAAAGCATTGTTTAATCTCCGCTGTTGAGAAACATCCAAGAGGTACTTCTAAATAATCTCCTCTTCTTGCTATCTGTCTCAAAGTGCTTACAGATAAATTAGCAAATCATTATAAAAATGCTTCCAATATAAGACAGTTGAGAATTTTGTACAGTCCCTCTCACTGCATACACATTTGGATTTTCAAAGATTCTCAACTCTAAACAGCCAAAACGCCTTTTGAACCTCTGGGAAGATGGTGTACTGGTATTTGATTGTTATGACGAAAGAAAAATAGTACAATTTTAAGATCTGATTTGCTTCCTTCTGGATGAATTTGCACGTTTTGTATTTAGAGAGAGAGAAATATATTTAATTACACTGTAAATATGATGAAATATATTTTTCTGTGTGTATATGTATCTATATAAAATAACATATGCATGCAAGTGTATAAAATCAAATGTATATGCTCTTCACAATGAAAACATCCAGCCTGTATTTCTATAAAAAGCCAAAAATTAAACCTCTTGTAGAAAATACTCTGCTTATCTCTGTGCCTAATACTGATCCATTCTCATTTTGTGTAATCAAGCAAAACCCCTAAGAACTTTAAAAAAAGTCTGTTTACGCTTGTCCTCTAAATTATGTTTCTGGTGAATAATCTTGTGTTGAGGAGGGACATGTTGTTGCTTAGGAAAAAAAAAAAAAAAAGGTCTAAAAGATTCCCTTTGGGCTGGAGACATAATGTAATTTAAGTGTAGCTTGAGGTAGTTCCAGATTTGGTGACAATGAGGTACCCAAGCCAGGAGCTTCTGTTCACCAAAGGAGACTAATTATATGAAGTTAACAGAGAAAGCAAAAGGTCAAGACCAAAGGCTAGAAATGTAGATTTTTAATCTTATTAAAAACCTTTCCAATTAGAAAAATGAGGTCAAAGGGTAAAAGAGGCCATGCTCAACTTCCTTGTTAATATTTTACTCATGGGACATTTTCAAAACTCCAGTAGGTGAGCTGTAGACTAGAATTCTCCAATGTCCTTGGAAGCAACCAAGCTCAGGCTGCGGTTGAGGCTCATCTCTGCTCTGCAACAACCAGACTATGTTTTGCAGTGCTCCTCAAGGGCTCTGGAAAAAAACTACATGAATTTAGGATTTCTTCCGCTCAATATTAGGCCCCTAAACTACAATATGCATGCAGTTCAGATATCAAAACCCTAAGCAGCTATCATAGCCACATCCGTTCAAGCAGCAGCTAAAATGGAGAGGCTACACCAACCACTTGTCATTTGCAACCACTTACTTCAGAGCATAACCTCGAAAAAGAAAAGTGTGGTTTCTCTTTTCTGTAGTAAACAAAAGTCAGAGCAATTGTTAAAAAGTTCAGATTTCCTAAGCATGACATGCAGATTTTGAGCATCCACCTTGGGAGCAAGGGGTCTACCACACAGCCAGGGTCTAGGGAGCTGGTGGTCAAGGCTGAGGTGCCCGAGCATCAGGAACGGCTCACTGCCATGCAGTCCCCTGCGTGGGCTGGCTGACACTAGACAATTTCATGTGAACTCAACCTATCTGCATGTGTTGCTGCCGTTTCTTTCCTTATTTTTCAGACCTTTCTCCTGATCAGCAGATTATTAGTAGCAGATTCAGAGCATTCCAGCTTCGTCTGGTAGCAATGAGAGTGCAGTACAATATACGAATAAATATTTGTTGTTAACAGTGGGAATAATTCATAGAAAGAAAATTTTTTTCATGGACTGGAATTTTTAATCCTTTTTTTATAAGTACTGCATTGTATTTTGCAAACCTCACAAATGTGACTGTGATGGCTGTGATATAGATTATTAAGGCCATAAAAATGTTAATCCTCCTTAAACAGCTATAACACTATAAATATTATTGAACATTATCTCCAGTCACAACTGAGAATGGAGTTAGACAAGTAACAAGATAAAATCATCTTGTAAACTTTATATTAAACTAAACTATCCTGGGAGAGCTGGCAGGCTCCCCAAAAGAAACAATCCATCATCTGCTTCAGATGATAATATTATTTGTATTTCCACTCTTTACACTCCTAATCCCGTTATTGCTCACTGCAATCTTACCACGGCTAAAATAAAAGGCTGAAGAGAGAGGCACATCTTTGGTCCTTCATTAGTAACAGAAATGCCCTCATTTATAGGTATTTTTGTGCACATCAGTGCTTTTAGACTAAAAGTATACCCTCATCTTTGAAAACATCAGCTTAAACTTAGGGGGGCATAATTCTGTTCATAAAAGCATAGTACACTATATAGTTACCAGGGCACTAAAAATGCAATCAGTTGTTGCTAATCTGAGATATGATCACAGTGGAGATGCTCTGCGTGGACTTTGTGAAGCTCCTGGAAAGTTTGAAAAGTGTTCTGAAGTTTGAAAACAAATAAGTAAATCTGAAAAAAAGAATTAGTTCTGCATATCAGCTGGTGCAATATTTTGTTCAGCATGACAACTTTAACATGTCATCATCCACTAGCAGAGGATACCAGTAGTAATATTCATAAGAAACCAAGAAAAATAATTTCATTGCTCTGTGACCCAAGCCCACATCCATCACTGAGGTCTTCTACTGATTTAAATAGGCACTGAATAATTCTAAAGATCTGAGGAATCCAGATAAACAGCAGCAAAGATGGCCCCAGAGGAAAGACACAGCTCTGCATGATTATTAACAGCGACATAGGTGTACACCCCGTCCTCTGTGCCACAGTCACAAAAATTCCCTCCTTGTCAAGAGTGGCAATTTTGGCACATACAAGCAGCTGAAGGACTTGTGACCTCTCGGCCCTCCAGCTTGATGCATGTTCTGAACACTGCCTCCAGTCTTGTCAGTCTCGTGAATGCTGCATTTATACATGATTGACTCCCAAATGGTATAAAATAGTGCTTAGTGTTATTTCTACAAGAAGCCTTCCTAATATTGAAGCCTTTTTTTGTTAGATGTTACAAAAATACAGGAGTTCTCAGCAGGGAGTCTCCATGCAGACACATCAGATGTGGCTGGCAAAAGTAAAAAACACAATGAAAGCCAAGGGATAAAGTACCAAACTTACCAAAAAATACTGCAGTAATTTTTCTCCCTTTGAAAAGTGTTTTGCTTGTGTCCACCTTTGAGAAAATCATCTACATTTCTTTAGCTTGGGGGAAAAAAAAAGAAAACTATACAACCCCCCACTCCCTGTTAAAGTCAGCGCTGTTAAAACCTCTTTGAGGGTTTGAATAGTAAAAGAGTCTTCATGGTGTCTGCAGCATTTTACATAAAACGCTGTACTTTGACGTCCTCTATGTCCCAGCTTCTTAAATATGAACTAAGATATTTTCACATGTTCTGTTCTTTCACTAAAATGAACTCCTCTGTCATTAGGTAACTCAGACAGAAGACATACAGATTACTGATCTACTGACCCTCCTTCGGCTTGGAGTCATCCAGGAGTAATAAAATAAACCATTAAAAGAAGAGGTAATTTAAGGTAATTTAACAGTGACATGTATTGCTACGTAAGATATATAAACAACAACACAAAATAGAAAATGAAAATAATTGGGGATCTTGAAGGTCAGCTGTCACTCAGGACTAGATTAAGTAACGATGACTCAAAGCCAAACTGCACCGTACATTCAAATCATTAAAGTACAAGGGATAAAAAAGAAAAAAAACCAAAACTGAGCTAGCAATAAGTTATCATGTTTAATTAGGGAGTAAAATGCATGACAGGAGCAAGGTGACATTCATGGAAGAAAACATGTTGATGGGAGGCGCAAAACCATTGGCACGGATGAGTTCCAGAGTGACACGGCAAGGCTGTGAGGATTATAGAAACCTACTTGCACTTGCAATGAACTCTGCTCTACGGCGAGGCAGATGCACTAGTCCTTATGAGGGAAACCATTAAAAAAGTAGGGCAGCATTTTCATCGGAGAGAAACGAGTTAAAATAATCCTTTTTGGGGACGTTTTCATTAAAACGGTTTGCCCCTTTTTATAATTCAAGGCAAGATACATGTTTCTTTTCAAAGTTTATCTTACTAGTTCTGAATACTCTAGCTTTCTCAGTGGTAAGTAATTAGAACACGTTAAAAAGCAACAAATTGTCCCGATGTTACGAGTCAAGAAAAAGTTTTTCTTTCAGATCCGTAAGGCCAATCTGTGCTTCCAGCAAAAAAGTACCTTCTCTCTGTCTTTCAAAGCAGAAATGTTCCCTTTCTGATGCTGTGGGGTCCAAAGGATGAAGCCCCCTGACAGCTACATATTCCAAGGAGATTTCATTGTAGAGCACCATCAGAAATAATTTACCAGCTGAAGTCATATACTAAAAATTAGTAATGGAAAGTGGCAATTTGGCCCATTTTCTGTATTTTCCTAATAATGCTCTCAAATTCTGGGGGCAGACTAAAATTTGCCATCCTTCAGACCTGAGATAAGCCTGTTTCTAATATTCTGTGCAAAGCTGTTATATAAACCCACTGATGGAAATGTCATCTTCTTGCATCCCAGAGTTAGCCCACCCACTTTATTCCAGAAACCCAGGTGGGTAAAGCCTCGACAAGGAGAAAGGCACCTGTCAGGGGGATGCACTAGCATCTTCTTGTACACACGGAGTCATGGAATTAGAATCATAGAATAGTTTGGGTTGGAAAGGACCTTTAAAAGTCATCTAGTCCAACCCCCTTGCAAAAAGCAGGGACAGCTTTAACTAGAGCAGGTTGCTCTGAGCCTACAGTCTACCCCTCCACCACACCCGCAGGGAACTGGATCCAAGGGAACTGTCACACCACCAGCACAGGGATTATTTTGAAGAGGAGAGGCTGCTTGGGGAGGTGGGGGGACACCCTCTTCACTGTCACTACTGAAACTGCTCTGTACTGCTGCTGGAGCAGGGTGTAACGCGCAGCATCAGACCGCACAGGCGCTCAGGAAGAGATCATGTTTTCCCTTCCCCGTTTCCCTGGGCTGCTTCTGATTCAATATTGACAAAATTGGATAAAAGTTGCCCTGGGAGCTAGAATCGGCACCAGATGCCTGCACCTCTTGCATCTGGACATCACAGGCTGGTGCAAAAGCACAGATCCAGAAAGTTTAACATGCTCTACTAGCCTCAAAATTTGAGTAGTAACTAGAAAACGCCAAAATCTAAATTCAGGTTGGGATATTTCATCACTGCACTACCAGAAGCAATTTCCTTCATTTTAATTTGGGAACATGATTTTATTCTGGGCAAATTTATCTAACCAGCAGGGCTAGAACAATGGTTAACTCCAGGCAACGTATGATTGCTTTAGTAGAGAAATGATAACATACTCACCTTTGACATCAAGCCATTAGTAGGCTGAACCTGGTTATGGTCATGAGTTTTCTGTTTTTCAAACTTCCCTAAGCCACAGACACAATACCCTTTTCTGAGGACAGCTGTAAAGGGACGTTACACTGAGATTTCATATCAACAGCAAAGAAAACACTCCGGTAGATGTCAATCTTCAGTGACAAGTAGTTGAAAAGATAATCCAAAACGATGATATAACCAATTAGTAGCAAAGACTATACACACAACACGTTGCTCGCAGACAAAACCAGACTGCAGTAGATGCAACCACAAAGGGATTTCAGTCACATGCCTCCTGGACTTCTTCAACCCTGTATCCCAAGGGGAGGTAAGACAATCCCCAAACCAGTATTAGGGGCTTGACTTCCAAAGAGGCTCAGTCCAAAGTGCATAACCTTCACAAATCCCAGCATCTGCTTAAATAACTTGGCCTGAAGCATGCTGACTAGTGCAGATCCTACTTTTCCCCCATAGATCACATAGGGGCCTCCAGTGATCCCAGTGATCCCAATCCCAGCTAGGCAGGATGGGGGAAGGCCCCAGGTCAAGAGCGTTAGGAGGGCATGCTACTGAATCCACATCTACAATTTGATTTAAAACTGCTCAGCTCATGGCATGGGCATTTTTAAAGAGTAAATGAATTCAAATCTTGTTCCTTTTGTGAGCCAAAACTTGAACTCAATATTGGTATTGCTTTTACTACTACTCGTTTGTCTTGGAAATAAGATTGCTTTTAATTTCTGAACTGAAAGCTTACAAAGGTTTCTAAATAATATACGCCACTTGATGTAAATGTTTCAACAGCAACAGAGCTTAAAATACTATTTTAAAATTTTTAAAGGCTGCTGTAAGATGTTTTGTAGAGTCAAAGCACTTACAGTATATTTAAGCTCCGGTTAATAAGTAAATAACTAAAAAAATACATCAACAGCATTTTTTTCTTCTCTTGGTTTCAATAAGTTCTCTAATGTCCATACTTAGAAATGCTGATTATTAACATAATTTTCAAACATAATTATTGTCTTTAGATACATCCAGCTCCTAATTCTATCACCAAACTATTTTCATTAATAGTCTCTTTAAAAAGTAAGTTCAAGTACAGGATTAAGTTTTAATAGCTTGTAGGTATGTATACTTGATATTCTTAGCTGCAGAGAGGGATAGCACTAGTTATAATACTAAAGAAAAATAGGCATAAATCTAGCTGTAAGTACTGCCATATAAAAGAGTTCATTTAAGTCAGTCATTCCTATGAGCCTTGCTTTTACTCCAAAATTGTAGTTTATATACAGACTATTTTGCTTTTAAAATAATAGGGTTTAGCTGTTAGTCATTCTAACCATTCAAACAGAAATGTTAAAGTTTGAATACTTGTTGTAAAACTTTCAGGGTGATAAATGAAAGATAATAACCCCTTGATCAATGTAAATTTTATTTATTCATCTGGGAACACGGCAAGGATATCATAGGTAACAATGCCGCCTAGGAGAACATGGATTTCACATAAACTCATTTTGGCAGAAACACACATTTAAATAATCACCCAAATCACCCCCTTACTATTTCTATTAAAAAAAGAAAAAAGAGGAAAAAAAGAAAACCCAACAAAAACAAAAAAAAAAGAGAGAAAAAGAAACATAAGATCTGAACAAATGAACAGCCTAGAATTTTTTTCTATTTAATGTCTATTCCAGCCACATCTGTCCCTGATTTCAGTAGTAATACTTAGCACTGACAGTGGCACCTTTCATTTGCAAATACGCTGTAAACATGAACTGACCGTAATTATACCACAATACCTCACCACAGCTAATCAACGCAACTGCCTGGTCCTCTCAGCCCGGGGAAGTGCTGAACTGAGTTTGTGCTGCCAGCTGCCTGTATGACAGTGTTTACATCCTGCAAAGTGCTACACATAGAAGTGAGTTTAGCATGAAGTGACTGACCAAACTGTAGCGGAAAATCAAGCAGGTTTTTCCATTCAGTGCTAATATTTTGTTGTATAATCCAAGAAGAACTGACCAGGACAGGATGCAATTTAATGTAAACCATTTGGAGTGAAAGGTGTTATTTTGCCTAGTGAAATCTCCCCCTCGCAGTCCAGCTCACAGACAGAGTCAGTGGCAATCTCATGGTCAGGGGAGATCTGGGACATCCTATCAAAAGGGTCCTCGCGATTTTCCTCACAGTCAACCACATTTGGGATCATGTTAACATAAGCAGTCACTATCTCCTTATGGAAAAGGGTGTCCTGGTTGTAAGAAATAAGCTCATTGCTTATATTAACGGTCTCCACTGGAGTACTAGAGCAAAACTGACCGCATCCCAGGAGGTTGGAGAAGACCTTTCTAAAGTCAGCATTGAAGGCATAGATGATGGGGTTGAGAGAGGAGTTGGCCCAACCAAACCAGACAAAGATATTAAAGGTGGTCTCACTGACGCAGGGAAGGCCAGCATGGGGGTCACTGGGTGGGCTCTCGCAGAAGGGAACCATGCAGTTCAAGATGAAGAAGGGCAACCAGCAGCAGACGAAGACGCCCATGATGATGGAGAGAGTCTTCAACACCTTGGTCTCTTTCCTAATGGAGGACTTGAGGCTTGTGTGATGGTGGCAGTCAACATGGCTGCTCCGGCAGCTCTGCGCATGCTCGGCTGCCCTCTCCAGGGAAGAGATACGACGAATCTGCACCTGGGCAATGCGGTAGATTCGAGTGTAGGTAACTATCATGATAGCCACTGGGATATAAAAACTGATCAAGGAGGAGGAAATAGCGTAAGTCCTGTTGAGGCTGGAGTCACAGCTCTCTGACGGTCCAGTGAAGGTGTCATTGCTGCCAGAGGTCCCATCAGAGGGTCTCACTGCTGCTAATGCCACCCACGTGGTGCTCATATCTTCTGCCCACGTGGTGACAGCACTTGCTGCTGCCCAGCCAGTGCCAAATCCACCTCCAATATCACCAGCACCAACAACATTCCCACCTTTGTGCCAGTTGAGCTGCACAGGGATGAAGGAGATGAGCACAGACAAAGCCCATGCCACACTGATCATCACCAGAGCCAACCGTTGGGTCATCTTCCTCTCATAGCGGAAAGGGCTGGAAATAGCCCAGTACCTGTCCACACTAATCACGCATAGGTTCAGGATGGAAGCCGTGGAGCACATGATATCAAAGGCCACCCAGACATTGCAGAAAGCCCCAAAGGGCCAGTACCCGGCCACCTCAGCCACCGCCTTCCAGGGCATGACCAGCAAAGCCACCAGCAGATCCGAGACAGCCAGGGACACAATGAAGATGTTGGTGACCTTGCTCCTCAGAT
>NW_010525645.1:25456-37271 GCF_000687285.1 Phaethon lepturus | reverse complement strand
GCAGGTCAGGGGAAGCAGTCCGCCTCCACCCCGAAAAAGGGCTAGGTAGGAGCTCCCAATCCCAAAAGTGACAGAGGGCGCATCGCCCCGTTGCAGGTATGTTTTCAGCTCCGACGTTTACCCTACACAAGCCGAGGCACTACCCTTAAAAGTCTACAGGCGATGTAGACCTTTGGTATACCTGGTACCGAGCATTGTTAGATTTTCTTTAAGGTGCACTACAACTCAACATGACCTAGTTTGAAACATGAAGATTCAGAGTTTGGGGGGAAAAAAAGAATGCAAAATTATGCCCCCCCGCTGTTGTTTGTTTTTTTTTTTTTTAAACAGGAGGCTGAAAACTGTGCTATTGTAGAGTGCACCTTTATTGAGACAGGGAAACAGAGCAAGTTAGATATTTGCAAGTTATAAATATTACAAGCAGGTTATAATATTTTAAAATTATTTTCAATAGTAAATACTGATTTAGAAATAAAAATACATCAGAATTAAGAAAATCTTCAAGCTGCAGTGTCTGCCCGATCTTATGACACTTATCATTTGAAATAACAAAGTTTAATGTAGAGCCAGTATTGTATCATACCCAACTAAGAAACAGTAGGAGAGGTGATTTTCTGAGTTTGGGCATTTTAAAAATTATGATAATGAAGCTTGTGCAAAGGAAAAGGCAAGCCTAGGAAAACAACAAACCTGACAGTTTTAAGATGCAAAATACCATCTTATCTTACTTCCACCTTCAGGTATCTGTGGGCACATGTGCTTCTGTTTTTCAACCATCTTCAATCCTCAGACTTCTGCTTTTTGTGGACTAACATCTCCAAATAAAAGCAGTAGGCATCTTGGTATGTGTGGTAGTGTATAAGTACACTATAACTAGTGTACTTATAACCACAATGAACAAAAAGAGGTTGAGTCATCCCATCCAAAAATAAAAGTTATAAGAGAAGAGGAATAGAAAATACATGGGAAAGAACACAGCAAGAAATGCTTTGTGAAACTCCTCTTGGATATTTTTTCCTAGGACAGCGTCTAACATCTCCTGCAAGAAGCTAAGAAGATGACTCAGCAATTTGTAACCACATGGAAAAAGGACCATTCCTGCAAAGACCAGGTGCCTGCAAGCAGCTCTGAAGCCCTGATATCTTCACATTGTTAGTGTGACGCAGATTCATCAGCACAAAGTCCCCATAGCTCACATTGATCACAGTCAAACACTTTATTCTAAGGAAGAAGGAAAACTTTCAAATGAAAAATTACACAGTACCAGTATTAATACACTTTCCCAATCACCATGTCTTAAATCAGACAAGTGAAAAGGTGACAGGGAAAAGCTGATACGTATTTTTCTTCTCACTGTGCATAAAACATAATTGTCCATTGTTCAAACTCTGTGCCTGTATGCTACACATACTCCAAATATGCATATGATGAGAGAAATTAAGAAAGAATTGCATGCATACACATGAATTAGCTTCCTTACAAAATGAGAATAGTTTATCTTTGAGAAGATGTTTCCTAGCTTTGGATCGCAAGGTGCCTAAGTATGTACTTGCTAAAATAGTCTTTCATTTTCACGTTGCTGAACTGGAGTTCCTTTGCACACAAAGGACTAGGTATGCACCCAAGAGCCAAACATCTCATGGGTCATAATGAGAATTGTTCCTGGGGAAGGACTGTAGTTCAGGAAGCGTGACAGAATGTATTAATGAGAAAAAATATAATTTCATTATAGGACAGTCATATTTATATATTAACTGTGTTAATTTCTGGAACAACAACAACCATACCTCCAAGTGTATGTACTTTGAAATATTTTGGTAATATTACTTGTATCTGGTAGTATTTTTGTAAAAAAAAATTAAAAAGAAAAATAAATAGTTGAAACTAAGATGTTGTACAAGGTGTTCTTAACTGTCTTTTTTTCTTTTAATCAGAGGACTAAATGGGTATTTGGATCCCCATTACTGAGAAAGTATTTTTTCCTGTGTGACTGAATGCCATAATTTTTCTTCATTATTCCTGACCTTTTATCTGTTAACAGTCACACACTGCACAAAAGGATTGCATCTATTTTTAATAACATCAGGTGGAAATCTTGAACATTTAAACTGCAGAACCTGAGTTAGTGTGTTTGGGTCTGACAGTCTAAAGCTATTTGTGTGCATCTCCTCTATTTAGACACCTATGTTGGAACTCACAGAACTGCTCTCTTGTTATCTCACTAAAGGAACAATCATTAGTTAAGGAACAAAACTCTTCAGTATGATTCTACTGAACATACTTAGCTCTGGCTAGGCACCTGCTTAATTTTAGCCGAGGAGACAAAAAAAAGGGAAAACTAGCTTCATGCCTTTGCGTCAAAGTAGATTTCTAACTGTTAGATATCAACCTGAGAATAAATATAAAGGACTGTGTATCCAACATCAATATATCTTGGCATTATTCCTTTCACTGAAACAGCTGGTGTTAGATTTGAAAGCCTGTCTGACCAGACCACAGCTCTGACCAGTATATCAGTACCAATGTTCATGTAGGCCTTGAAAAATTCCAGGGATTTCAGTGTACATTAAAACATGCATTGAAGTTCTATCAGATTGTCCATTATGGATTTAGATTCTGGTCTGCAGTACTGAAGGTAAAGCAGGATTTTGCAATTTAATTTAGTGAGAACAGGATTGGCCTCCAGATGAGTAACCTCATCTCTGTTCTCAAGCAGAGGACCTGGTAAGAGCTTGAAAAGTGTTTCATTAATCCACCCATTGATATTTTGGTTGAGTTTCTTATACATTGTAAGTACAGATTGAAGATAACGTAAGATTTCTGATATGAAAGGAAAAAAACAATGTTGTTCTCACCTTAAAGTCTCTTTTTTTCACTAATTCCTACAAGATATGTCTTGAGCATGTGTTCTATATCCTTGACTAAAAAGGAGTGAACTCTTAAAGTAAAAACTTTAAGAGGATAAGGTCATACTTTTGGGAAAAAAAGATGACTGATGGCAGAACTCCTTAAGGCAGATAATGATGTACCTTGTGATAAAAAAACATCGTAGTTGTCTTTGTGGTCTTTTAATAATGACCTTCATCTCTATTATACTCATGGTTTAAAGACAGAAAAGCCTTTGGTTATGTCCCTGGTGGAATGTGTGTCAGACAAGCATGTTATTTTTAATTCGTGGGCTAATGTAATACATGCTGAATTTTTTATACATCAAATCATGTCTTCATGAACCATAAAATTTCTTCCTCCTTCTTGGCTTACAAATCTGATTACTTTTGTCTTTTCATTTTAGGGTTTAATGGGTATCTCTTTAATTCCTCCATGAATTAAATCCAAAAGCTTTATACTATTGGAATCAGTAGACCAAGCCTATGCAACTTAAAATGTTCCGTATATGGCTCTTAAAAAGACTTTAATACAAATTAAGTGACAAATAAAAGCTTCAGAGAAAATAATTATTTTAGAAAATCAAAGGGATGTTTGTCTTATTGTCTGGAAAATAGTAATGTTTATTCTGTATAATTAAATTTTTGGTGAAAACCTAATTTATTCTTAGTTTTTGTCCTAAGGTCCAATTAGGTTTCAATAGCCTATTTAAATTAAGATTTATCCTCACTTTGGTGTTTTCTATTACCTCTTGCAACTATAATTGGAGGCAGGACTGTTTATTATACTCTAGCCTCTGTTATACCTTTCATTGCAGAAATGTGTGGATATCTGCAAATAGGACACTATTCCTAAATTGTAACATACTTCAGGTACAAGCTGTACATAGTACTTAAACTTGGATTTCTCAGTTTCCACTGAAACTCCAGACATAATATAACTCACAATATCCTCAGCAACTTTTCCATTTAATTCTATATCATTCATAAAAAAAGAGTATGTAATATGAAAAGGAATGCAGAAGTTACGATGTTCTTGGAGTCATCCCTCCAGATGTGGAGAAGTAAATGTGCTGAAGTGCTGAGTTGGGGTTGGTCAGCTACAATGTCTATACTTCCCTAACATAACTTAAACACCAAAAGAAACTTGTGGCATTTCCATAAGCTTATGCATACAAACTGTACAAAATCCTCCATGAATTGTTGCATGGATCTGTGGAAAACTAGATATGAGTAGGAATTACCTCACATTTCTTCTAAATCTATATCATCAAAAAAGTTACCAGCAAAAATTTGATGCATACAACGCATACTTTTGAACATGACCGAGAACTGTGAGATTCAAAAGACAGTAAAAGATGAGAGGAAGAAAGAAAATGAAAGATCAAGAAAGAAAAAGAGAGGAAAAAAGTGTATGTACCCACAGATTAATGTAACAGCCGTTTCTTGTTTATGGAAATCACCTTCCTATAAAACCTGTTTTCATGATTCAGCAGTCTAGAAGTCTATGATTTGCAATACTAGATCTATCAGCGGTGAAGGGAAATTTGGGTCAAAGCAAAACTTTATTGTAGGGAGGATAGATGAGAGGAATTGCACAGCCTGGATCTGAATGATCAGTATTTTCAGCAATTTGCTATGACGTTAGGTAAGTGATACAGTTTTGCACAGCTATATAGTGCCAGTACTGGTGTTGGCAAGCATAATGACGGTGAAGCAACATTAAAGACTATGGATGAACAAAATTAAATCTAAAGTGACACTGCTGTTGGAAAAATATTGCCTGAGAAAGCAATATTGTAAGATGTGATGCAGACTTTGCATACTCAATAGAATGTCTTCAAAGTTTTGTAGGAAAAAAACTATAAAGGTGTTCCAAAGAAAAAATATTTTAAAAACATTTTAGAGTTAAAATTCATTAAGCATTTCAGAAGATGATAATACCTACTTTTCTGAACAGGTTCCACACTAAAATTTCTTATCAACAATTCTCCCTCTAAATATAATCTCAGACAAACACTTATGCTCTTCCAAAAGATAAAACTCACAATCAGGAAATAACTCCCCCACCCATTGCAATATTTTTCTTGATTACCGTCGTGGTTTAGCCCCAGCCGGCAACTAAGCACCACGCAGCCTCTCACTCACTCCCCCTCTTGCAGTGGGATGGGGAAGAGAATTAGAAAAAAACCCTCATGGGTTGAGATAAACACAGTTTAATAGGACAGAAAGAGGGAAAGAAACAACAATGATAACAACAATAATACTAACAAAGGAATGTACAAGAACAAGTGATGCCCAATACAGCGATTGCTCACCACCCAGTGATCGACAGCCCGTCCCCGAGCAGCGATGTCCAGCCCCCAGCCAACTCCAGTTTATGTACTGGGCATGACGTCCTATGGTAGGGAATATCCCTTTGGCCAGCCTGGGTCAGCTGTCCTGGCTGTGTCCCCGCTGCCTGTGTCCCCTCCCCGCCCCCCGCGCCCCCCCAGCCTCCTCGCTGGCAGGCCAGCTCGAGAAGCTGGACTGTCCTTGACTGCTCAGCAACAACCCAAAACATCAGCACATTATCAACAGTTTCTCATCCCAAATCCAAAACACAGTCTCACACTAGCTTCTGTGAAGAAAACCAACTCTATCCTGGCTGAAACCAGGACAATTACTTAGAGTGAAATATTTCTAAAACTGTGGATTCATAAATGCTAACTGTGAAAATATAAAAAGTTGGAATATTAACTACCATAAACAGAGAACTGTTCCTGTTTTCTCTGTGCAGCACTGGATACACCATGAAGAAATTGGTGCATATGTCACCATCTCACAGATTTCATTGCTTTTACATATTATTGGCAGGGCACATTAATTATTGTCCATATCATCCAAAACCACCCACAATCAGAGAGAGAGTCTATTTTCTGTTTGATATATCATAAAACAATAAAAAAATCTATTGTTATTTTTGTAAGATTGCTTACACATTTTGAGTAAATTTGATAAACCAAGATGTATTATTTTGGTTTTGTCTTTCCACTGTTGGATTGAGATTAGTGTACTATCCAGAAATTCCAATATACTTTGTCAGATTCCAAATGACTTACAGATAAATTTGTTTCCTCTGTGACAAAAATTCTGAGTATAAAAAGCAAACTGAAGCTGGAAAGAGAAGGAGGGGCCTAATGGGAAAATTAAGCATTTCTGCTCTCACTTTCACTAAAGTTCTACTTGTGTTTGACACTAGAAAAATCTTCTCCGTACACACTCTCTTGGACTGTCTCACCTATTTATAATGTCTCCTACAAATGTTTGTACAATGCTCAACAGAATGACTGTAAGGAGAAAGTGCAAGGGTACAAATACTTAATCTAGGAAACTTGATTAGAATCATAAATCGCAGAAATATACAATGCTTGCCACGTTCTGCCAGATTACAACACTTACATTGTCTGAGAAAGAGCATAATAAGTGTATGTTCCAATACTGCTCTACATGTGATAGAGGATAATAGGCTCCACAGTGTTATACAGCAAAATTCACACATACAGTGAGACCATTAGACAGTAACTAAACCACCAGATTCTAAGTCATTCATTTTAAGTCTTAAACTTTAAGCTATAATAAAGACAAAGGTTGGCTTTGTCTTTTAAGTCCCTAATTATGGTCTCTTCTGCACTAGCTTCATTAGTGCTAAACCAGTACAACAGTTTTATGCACTCAGAATCAGGCCTATGGGTATTTCCAGATGAGCTACCCCAATACCATAGTCTGACCTTCAGCAGTCTAAGGACTAATGGAAAAAACTTTTTCTTTAAACTGTATCATGAGGGTGAAGTACAATAAAATGGCTGCTTAAAAGAAACCAGAATCTCTAGACTACTTAATGACCAGCTTGCTCAATTACAAAGAATCAATAGCAAATAAAATCCTTCCAATTCCAGCTAACAATATTAAAATAGATTAAGTTTTGAAAAGTTTACGGTTTGAAAGAAGTTTAATCTAGTACTGTAGAATCCTGGGAACTGAATCTTAAATACTCATAATACAATGCTAAAGGTGTGGTGACCAAGGAGCTGTTTCTTTTGGTAGCTTATGTAATAATGCATGTCTTCTTTCATTATGATCCATTCTTTAGATCACCATGAAAAACTTCAGTTCAGGCTCTTCTTATTGCCTCAGGTAAGTAACAGTACACTTGGCACAGCCCCCGAGAAGTTATCCCCGTCCATTATGGCCAGGACAAGACTCTTTGCCCTTCTCAGGCTGGCACTGGGACTACTAGGCCCATGGCATCTGTGCATTCCAGCTTAACTAAAGTGAAAAGAAAAAAATAACCTGGGATATTGCCCACATGCAGTTGAGGAGTATGTACTAATTTATTATAGCAACTCAAAATAAAGAAATTATGATCATCACAAAACAGAAGTGCTTTGCACTTTTCAACAGTATGTAGAAAATCAGTGGATTTACCTTTCAGAGAAGGTGAATTTTCAACTGCAGCTTACAGAGAAGCTGTTAGTCCCCAAGAATAATGGTGAAAGCAAGCAAAATAATTACTATGGCTATATCTTGCAAGTAGTTGCTTTATAGATAATACAGACCTTATAAATCTGGGCACTTCCTGCATTTTTACAGACCTATGCCAGCCTAATTCAGGAAACAAGTCCATAAATTTGTGATTTGTGTGTTCTGTTCATTCAAGATGTCCCATATTTCACTTGCTGGTATCTCTCAGTTGTCAGTTAACTAGTTAACTCACTCCTGAATTCTTTGTACAGGGAAGCAATGAGAGTAAGTGTATTTTACTACAGTGACTTCCCACTGGGCTGTTAGTGAGTCAGCCACTGACTGAGCAACATGCAACATATAACGCAAAACACTTGCCAGGAGTTGTTTCTCTAATCATTTCAAGAGTTCAACAGCATTGCATTCCGGGCCTTCTGGAAGGCCAATAACTTCATCACCTTCATCATATTCACCTTTCTGCTCATTTGGCATTAAAAGGATTTAGCTTCATATAACAATATAGTCCCCAGGGCATCTTGGGCTGACAATATATTTTCCAAATTTTTGGCTCTCAAATAAATTTGGAAAATCCCATTACATACAATTTCAATCCTTTTATTTATGCTTGAAATCACCTCTTGAAAATTTTCTAACCTTTATTAAGAACATCTGTCTGCTGCCACCTTTTGTTTCAGTCCCATGATCTCTGTTCTCACAGTGGAGAGAATATGGGTGGACACAAGGATGACAACATTCGAGCACTGACTAATATTCAGTGACTTTAACTTCAAAATTAAACCTAAAGATCTAGCTTTGATTCTGTGAAGCATTTAATCTCCAGAATCATCAGTATGGTGTTTAAAAGTAGTCCAGCTTGTCCTTAAAACACATCATAATCAGCTTGCTTGAAGCTTTGTGTATTAGATGCATTAAATGACATTTACAAGCTAGATTAAACCAATAGTCTTTTTTACAGTAAGGTTTTGTTGGTTTGTTGTTTGTTTGTTTGTTTTAATACATCCACAAATCACAAATAATGAAAAAATCCAGTGAGTGCTTAACTGAGTCTCCTCTTTCAGATGGCCATTGACCTGATGGTAAGTTTACTTGTTAGGAAAGTACAAGTGTAACCATCTACTAGAAACAAAAGCAATCAAGAAAATCTCTAGAGGGTTATCAGGTACTGGATGATCCAAGCAAGGGTGGCACACAGCTGGACCTGCTCACAGTTAGCTTTATTAATATAGAAGAACCTGCTGGATATGTGACAATCAATGGTTGTTTTGAATGCAGCAATGGCATTCAGGATCCAGTTCAGGAGGGGAGGTCTTTAGGGTCAAATCTACTTTTAGAGCAAACTTCAACTTATTCAGGGAATTGGCATAGGATGTACCAGGGAAGGCAGCTCTGAAAGACAAAGGTCAGGAAAGCTGGCTAGTCTGATGCAAGAACGGTCCATCTCAGAAAAACAGGTAGATATATGAACAGATAAGTTTGGTTAAACAGGACACTCATGACAGATCTC
The DNA here is from genome assembly GCF_000687285.1 of Phaethon lepturus. Classification (NCBI taxonomy): domain Eukaryota; kingdom Metazoa; phylum Chordata; class Aves; order Phaethontiformes; family Phaethontidae; genus Phaethon; species Phaethon lepturus. Next base: position 28,358 of record NW_010525645.1, on the reverse strand, counting down.
CAATGCAGAAAAGGAGGGTACAGGAAGTGTCTCATTTTGGTTCCTAGGAAAACGATGGAGTGAGTCTGCTTGCCTCAGAAGATAGTGGATAATGGGTCAGCCTGGAGGCTAGTAGTAAAACAGGTACTTCAGGGGTATGTCCTGGGATGTAGAGTGTGCAAAATCTCTATCAGGGACATGGAGGAAGTGACAGAGGGCATCTGCCTAGGAGAAGTTTGGAGCAGCCTGGTCTTATGCCATGACTAAGCCTGCTCTGGGCAGGTGCCTTCCCAGGTCCCTGCCAGTCTTCATTGTACTGTGATCTCTATGCACTTCAGTTTAACCAAAAATTTTATGTCAAATAGAAGAAAAGGAGGAAAGTGAAAACTTGGGAACACGGAAATGCATTTAGTTTTTGACTTAATTCTGATAATAACATACACTACAAACCAGAGTAATTACAAATTCAAGTAGGCCTATAGAATTACACTTAACTATTTACTAGAAGGAAAAAGAAAATATCTCTGCTCTGCTAGCTGATTTCTTAACACATGCAAACAAATAGAGTGATAATATTTGTTTCAAAATTTACCTTAATTAAGTTTATTATTAGAGTTAATACTGTTATTGAAATATGTAAACCTTTCAAAAAAAGAAATTAAGCTATTAGAGGAACAGTTTTTTACATAGAAAAACATTATTGCTCGAAACACAAATGTCTGAAAATGCATAGGCTGCAGAGATATTTTGTTCTAGAGTAACCAAAGCAAATTGATCATCAGGAATTATGTAATGTACTAAGTTTAAAGACACCCTTGCAGTCAAAAAATAATTTTGTACATTTTTTTAACTTTTAATTTTTAAATTTTTTCATATTTGATGGAGAATACCTCCAAAAACAAAACCAATAATTTTTTCAAAATCAACCCTATACTGTTAGCCTAGACTAAGCATTTTGAAAGTTTGCAGGTAAAAAAGAGTGTGTACAAATATTTCATAGCATGAAAACTTGCTTTTTGTTAAACAAAAAATAGGTACTTTTTTTTTTCAGTGTCTCTTCTTAGACATTCTAATGTTCCACTTACAATACATCAGAGTACAGTTGTGTTTGTACTTGCTGGGAAGCAAAACACTAACAGATGTGGATGATACTTCTGCAAAACATTTCTTCTATGGTCACATTTTCATCACAGGGTTTGGACAGCTTCTTACATGCTTCTTATTGTTAAGAGAAATCTTATCTCATACACTGCACCTCAGAAATAGAAGGTCTGTAAGACCACATCTTATGCCTTTGTCAGTTTTAAACTTCCAAGTGTTGCTCTAACCTTAGTAGAATTTGAGAACTTTTGAGAATCTGCAGTTTATTGAGTGAGTTAAAAGTTAACTCAAGAGTCTAACCTTCAAGGCTGATTGTTTAATGTCTCTACCAGGTAAAAAAACTTTCTTGGAGTCTTTCAAAAAGGGAGTATCTGATTGTTTTTGAAGCTCCATTCAGACAGGAATCTTCACTCAAACTACCCACCAGTAAAGAATTCCTGTTTGTCAGCATTCAGTTCTTCTGTGTAGAATAACTTTAAAATCTTGATCTCAAATTGGTTTGAGGGGAGAACTCTCTATTCCTATCTGTCAATTTACACTTAAAAGCAAAGATAAGCTCATTGCTTCCCAAACATCCCCTCTGGCAATGAAAGCTCAGCAGTCCAAATTGCAATCTCACTAGAATGTGGCAATCTCCTTCAGTTCATGCTATCACAGCTGCATTGAAACAGATGACTAAGGTGCTTTCTCAGTGTTGCTGAACATTTATTCTTAGAGATTTATCCTACTGAAAATCAGCAGGACTGTGCATGTGTGTACATACCTAGCCTCTGACAACATACTCTACTGGTGATGCTATTTATACCCCATGCTATTCATGCCATTTTCTCTCAGATATTTTTGCTCTGTAATACTGCTAGAAGTAAAAAGGGACATTTGTTTTTGTCACAAAACCGTATACTCATAAGGCAATTACTTTCTGTTTATCTACTTACTTATCAGGGCCCAGAGCAACTGGACTGTTGCTGTGCTGCCTAGAAGCTAACAGCATGTGAATAGAAAAGTCTCAGTGATACGAAAACTCTCAGCAGTATGAATAGAAAACTTGCAGCAATAATGAAGGATTTAATCTGAACACACACTAAGAACATATATATAATGAGCAAGAGGTTGTCATATGCATAGTTTTCCTTAAAAGAGTGGCTACACTTCAGTGTTTATGGACCTGTTGATGCCCATGAAATTTTGAAATTTTCCACTTGCTTCAGAACTAGCAGATCATTTTCTTTGTGCTCATGATGTCTGAAATCCTGGAGTATATAGTCATTATGAAATACCTATATTCAGCTGCTCCATATTTTTCAAACACAACATAAATTCCTGCAGGTTTGTAGTGTTCCTGAGAGCCAAAATGAGTGCCACAGACATTCTGCCCCCAAACTTCCTACATACCCTTTTATTTTTAACTCAACAAGAAACCAACAGTTCTACTTAATTAATGACAAAAATGAAAACTCTTCTTTACAGCAGGAACCACAATTTTCTGTCCTATGATGAACAACACCTTTTTTCTTGAGGGCCTGTCTACCTCTCTGCCTGCCTCTGCTGAGATCTCCCTACTTCAGAACAATTCACCACTCAACACTTTCCCTTCGTTTTAGGATGCAAGACTTTGTAATTCTGTCCTCAAGGTACTAGGACAGTGAGCTGATTCCTAACACTGTGCCTTGGTTTGTTGTTTTGTTTGTTTGTTTGTTGCCATATGGAGCATAGGTATCCACCCTGCTGAGCCTTTAGAAGGCCTGCATACTCAAAGGAGCAAGTATTTTTCTGGTGAAAGTCAGCAATGCAGACATGGTATTTCACTACACGTGTTGTTCTC